>NC_059227.1:39789945-39854945 GCF_020615455.1 Coregonus clupeaformis | reverse complement strand
CCCTAATGAAGGCCCAGTTAGGTTAACCCTAACCCTAACCCTAATGAAGGCCCAGTTAGGTTAACCCTAACCCTAACCCTAATGAAGGCCCAGTTAGGTTAACCCTAATCCTAACCCTAATGAAGGCCCAGTTAGGTTAACCCTAACCCTAACCCTAATGAAGGCCCAGTTAGGTTAACCCTAACCCTAACCCTAATGAAGGCCCAGTTAGGTTAACCCTAACCCTAACCCTAATGAAGGCCCAGTTAGGTTAACCCTAACCCTAACCCTAATGAAGGCCCAGTTAGGTTAACCCTAACCCTAATCCTAATGAAGGCCCAGTTAGGTTAACCCTAATCCTAATCCTAATGAAGGCCCAGTTTAACGTATTGGTCCAACACACTCTTCGCGCATTTGGGCTGAAGTGTCTGGGAAGGAGATTAGTAGGTATACCTACGCTGACCCCTGACCCTGACCCTGACCCCTGACCCCTGACCCCTGACCCTGACCCTGACCCCTGACCCCTGACCCTGACCCCTGACCCTGACCCTGACCCCTGACCCCTGACCCCTGACCCTGACCCCTGACCCCTGACCCTGACCCCTGACCCCTGACCCCTGACCCTGACCCCTGACCCTGACCCCTGACCCTGACCCCTGACCCTGACCCCTGACCCCTGACCCCTGTTAGCCATGCTAAAACGTGCTACAGCTAAAATGACCTGACTGCTCTGTTTCCTCCTCCATGTCTTCTAGGTGTGTTATGTGTGTATTATGTGTTAAATGTGTGTGTTATGTGTGTATGTGTGTGTTATGTGTGTATGTGTGTGTTATGTGTGTATGTGTGTGTTATGTGTGTATGTGTGTGTTATGTGTGTATGTGTGTGTTATGTGTGTATGTGTGTGTTATGTGTGTATGTGTGTATGTGTGTGTTATGTGTGTATGTGTGTGTTATGTGTGTATGTGTGTATGTGTGTGTTATGTGTGTATGTGTGTGTATGTGTGTGTTATGTGTGTGTGTGTATGTGTGTATGTGTGTGTTATGTGTGTGTGTGTGTGTATGTGTGTATTATATGTTATGTGTGTTATGTGTGTGTATCATGTGTACGTGTGTGTTATGTGTGTATGTGTGTGTATGTGTGTGTTATGTGTGTATGTGTGTGTATGTGTGTGTTATGTGTGTATGTGTGTGTATGTGTGTGTTATGTGTGTGTGTGTGTATGTGTGTGTTATGTGTGTATGTGTGTGTTATGTGTGTATGTGTGTATGTGTGTGTTATGTGTGTATGTGTGTGTATGTGTGTGTTATGTGTGTATGTGTGTGTATGTGTGTGTTATGTGTGTGTGTGTGTATGTGTGTGTTATGTGTGTATGTGTGTATGTGTGTGTATGTGTGTATATGTGTGTATGTGTGTGTTATGTGTGTATGTGTGTGTTATGTGTGTATGTGTGTATGTGTGTTATGTGTGTATGTGTGTATGTGTGTGTGTTATGTGTGTATGTGTGTGTATGTGTGTGTATGTGTGTGTATGTGTGTTATGTGTGTATGTGTGTGTATGTGTGTTATGTGTGTATGTGTGTGTTATGTGTGTATGTGTGTGTATGTGTGTATATGTGTGTATGTGTGTGTTATGTGTGTATGTGTGTATGTGTGTGTATGTGTGTATGTGTGTTATGTGTGTATGTGTGTATGTGTGTGTGTTATGTGTGTATGTGTGTGTATGTGTGTGTATGTGTGTGTATGTGTGTTATGTGTGTATGTGTGTGTATGTGTGTTATGTGTGTATGTGTGTGTTATGTGTGTATGTGTGTGTGTTATGTGTGTATGTGTGTGTGTTATGTGTGTGTGTATGTGTGTATGTGTGTGTGTATGTGTGTGTATGTGTGCGTTATGTGTGAATGTGTGTGTGTATGTGTGTGTTATGTGTGTGTGTGTGTTATGTGTGTGTATGTTTGTGTGTGTGTGTGTGTGTATGTGTGTGTGTAGGCTGAGAACATGTTCTTGGAGATGGACATGAGTCCTCCCTCCACAGTCTCATTGGACCACCGGCCTAACAGACAACGCCCCCTACAGTGAGAGAGCCACACACGTCCGCAAGTCACACTCCTGGTGAGACACACAGACACACACCATAGAGAACGACAGAGTCCTCTAGTGGCCAAAAGGCTGTATTACCATGGGCAGCTGCCTTAAGGGCTTCCACCATTTCAATGTAGTCAACTGGGTGGGACTTCCAACTTCATTGGCTGATCCCTCCTGGTGACCCTGTTGGACTCATGTCTAACCAATCATGAAGAAGAAATGTGACTACTTCAAAATGATCACAGACACCATAATGGCAGGGATACTCTGATGAGGCCTCTTTCCATCTCTATGCCTCACACAGTCTGCTGTCTGGCATGTTCTCTTTTCTCACCGCTTCACCTGCTCCTCTGCTATATGTCATATCCTGTCCCTGTGTGATGTCATATCCTGTCCCTGTGTGTGATGTCATATAATCTTCCTGTTCCAGGTGTCAGGCCCCACGAGCCATCACTTCCTCCACGGTTTCCCTGGCAACCCCCATTTTACAGCCACGCCCAGTGAATACCAGCCTAACTCCCTACCTACCCCTCTCTCTCTCTCTCTCTCTCTCTCTCTCTCTCTCTCTCTCTCTCTCTCTCTCTCTCTCTCTCTCGCTCTCTCGCTCTCTCTCTCTCTCTCTCTCTCTCTCTCTCTCTCTCTCTCTCTCTCTCTCTCTCTCTCTCTCTCTCTCTCTCTCTCTCTCTCTCTCTCTCTCTCTCTCTCTCTCAAATTGATTTATAAAGCCCTTTTTACATCAGCAGATGTCACAAAGTGCTATACAGAAACCCAACCTAAAACCCCAAACAGCAAGCAATGCAGATGTAGAAGCACAGTGGCTAGGAAAAAATCACTTGAAAGGCAGGAACCTAGAACGAAACCTAGAGAGGAACCAGGCTCTGAGGGGTGGCCAGTCCTCTTCTGGCTGTGCCGGGTGGAGATTATAAGAGTACATGGCGATTAAGGCCTGATTGTTCTTCAAGATGTTTAAACGTTCATAGATGACCAGCAGGTCCAAATAATAATCAGTGGTTGTAGAGGGTGCAACAGGTCAGTATCTCAGGAGTAAATGTCCGTTGGCTTTTCATAGCCGAGCATTCAGAGGTCGAGACAGCAGGTGGAGAGAGAGAGAGAGAGTGTCGAAAACAGCAGGTCTGGGACAAGGTACCACGTCCGGTGAACAGGTCAGGGTTCCATAGCTGCAGGCAGAAGAGTGGAAACTGGAGCAGCAGCATGACCAGGTGGACTGGGGACAGCCAGGAGTCATCAGGCCAGGTAGTCCTGAATCATGGTCCTAGGGCTCAGGTCCTCCGGGAGGGGAGGGAGAGAGGGAGAGAGAGAGAATTAGAGGAAGCATACTTAAATTCACACAGGACATTGGATAAGACAGGAGAATTACACCAGATATAACAGACTGACCCTAGCCCCCCGGCACATAGACTATTGCAGCATAGATACTGGAGGCTGAGACAGGGGTGGGTCGGGGGAGACTGTGGCCCCGTCCGACGATACCCCCAGACAGGGCCACCCACTTTGCCAAAGCACAGCCCCCACACCACTAGAGGGATATCAACAGACCACCAACCTACTACCCTGAGACAAGGCTGAGTATAGCCCACGAAGGTCTCCTCCACCGCACGAGCCCGAGGAGGAGCAAAACCAGACAAGAAGATCACATCTGTGACTCAACCCACTCAAGTGACGCGCCCCTCCTAGGGACGGCATGGAAGAGCACCAGTAAGCCAGTGACTCAGCCCCCGTAATAGGGTCAGAGGCAGAGAATCCCAGTGGAGAGCGGGGAGCCGGCCAGGCAGAGACAGTAAGGGCAGTTTGTTGCTCCAGTGCCTTGCCGTTCACCTTCGCACCCCTGGGCCAGACTACACTCACTCATAGGACCTACTGAAGAGACCGAGTCTGCCTCTCTCACATGGATAGGCAGACCATTCCATAAAAATGGAGCTCTATAGGAGAATGCCCTGCCTCCAGCTGTTTGCTTAGAAATTCTAGGGACAATAAGGAGGCCTGCGTCTTGTGACCGTAGTTCGATCCCCGGGACCACCCATACACAAAAATGTATGCACGCATGACTGTAAGTCGCTTTGGATAAAAGCGTCTGTTAAATGGCATATTATTATTATATTATAGGTTAGCAGTGAAACCTTGAAATCACCCCTAGCCTTAACAGGAAGCCAGTGTAGACAGGCTAGCACTGGAGTGATATGATCGAATGTTTTGGTTCTAGTCCAGATTCTAGCAGCCGTGTTTAGCACTAACTGAAGATTATTTAGTGCTTTATCCAGGTAGCCGGAGAGTAGAGCATTGCAGTAGTCTAATCTAGAAGTGACAAAAGCATGGATTAGCTTTTCTGAATCATTTCTGGACAAAATGTTTCTGATTTCTGCAACGTTATGAAGTTGGAAAGAAGCTGTCCTTGAAATATTCTTGAAATGTTCGTCAAAAGAGAGATCAGGGTCCAGAGTAATGCCGAGGTCCTTCACAGTTTTATTTGAGACGACTGTACAACCATCAAGATTAATTGTCAGATCCAACAGCAGATCTCTTTGTTTCTTGGGACCTAGAACTAGCATCTCTGTTTTGTCCGAGTTTAAAAGTAAAACATTTGCCGCCATCCACTTCCTTATGTCTGAAATACAGGCTTCCAGGGTAGGCAATTTTGGGGCTTCATCATGTTTCATCAAAATGTACAGATGTGTGTCGTCCGCATAGCAGTGAAAGTTGACATTGTGTTTCCGAATGACATCACCAAGATGTAGAATATGTAGTGAAAACAATAGTGGTCCTAAAACGGAACCTTGAGGAACACCAAAACGTACAATTGATTTGTCAGAGGACAAACCATCCACAGAGACGAACTGATATCTTTCCGACAGATAAGATCTAAACCAGGCAAGAACTTGTCTGTGTAGACCAATTAGGGTTTCTAATCCCTCCAAAATAATGTGGTGATCGATGGTGTCCTAAAAGCAGCACTAAGGTCTAGGAGCACGAGGACAGATGCAGAACCTTTGTTTTGACGCCATTAAAAGGTAATTTACCACCTTCACGAGTGTAGTCTCACTGCTATGATGGGGTCTAAAACCAGACTGAAGCATTTCATATACATTATTTGTCTTCAGGAAGGCAGTGAGTTGCTGCCAACAGCTTTTTCTCAAATTTTTGAGAGGAATGGGAGATTCGATATATGCCGATAGTTTTTAACATTTACCGGGTCAAGGTTTTGGCTTTTTCAAGAGAGGCTTTATTACTTCCACTTTTAGTGAGATTGGTACACATCCGGTGGATAGGGAGCCATTTATTATGTTCAACATAGGAGGGCCAAGCACAGGAAGTAGCTCTTTCAGTAGTTTAGTTGGAATAGGGTCCAGTATGCAGCTGGAAGGTTTAGAGGCCATGACTATTTTCATGAATGTGTCAAGAGATACAGGATTAAAAAACTTGAGTGTCTCCATTGATCCTAGGTCCTGGCAGTTCTGTGCAAACTCAGGACAACTAAGCTTTGGAGAAATACGCAGATTCAAAGAGGAGTCCGTAATTTGCTTTCTGATGATCATGATCTTTTCATCAAAGAAGTTCATGAATTCATCACTGCTGAAGTGAAGGCTATCCTCTCTTGTTGAATGCTGCTTTTTAGTTAGCTTTGCAATGGTATCAAAAATAAATGTTGGATTGTTCTTATTCTCCTCAATTAGGTTGGAAAAATAGGATGATCAAGCAGCAGTGAGGGCTCTTCGATAGTGCACGGTACTTTCTTTCCAAGCTAGTAGGAAGACTTCCAGTTTGGTGGAGCGACATTTCCGTTCCAATTTTCTGGAAGCTTGCTTCAGGGCTCGGGTATTTTCTGTATAGCAGGGAGACAGTTTCTTGTGAGAAATGTTTTTTGTTTTTAGGGGTGCGACTGCATCTAGGGTATTACGCAAGGTTAAATTTAGATCCGCAATTAGGTGGTTAACAGATTTTTTTACTCAGACGTCCTTGGGTAGGTGGAGGGATTCTGGAAGGGCATCTAGGAATCTTTGGGCTTTTGATGATCCTTGGTTGGGGTCTGAGCAGATTATTTGTTGCGATTGCAAACGTAAAAAGTTGGTGGTCCGATTGTCGAGGACTTTGAGGAAAAACATTTAGATCCACAATATTTATTCCACGGGACAAAACTAGATCCAGGGTATGACTGTGGCAATGAGTAAGTCCGGAGACATGTTGGACAAAACCCACTGAGTCGATGATGGCTCCGAAAGCCTTTTGGAATGTGGGTCTGTGGACTTTTCCATGTGAATATTAAAGTCAACAAAAATTTGAATATTATCTGCCATGACGACAAGGTCCGATTGGAATTCAGGGAACTCAGTGAGGAACTCTGTATACGGCCCAGGAGGCCTGTAAAAAGTGATTGAGTAGGCTGCATAGATTTCATGACTAGAAGCTCAAAAGACGAAAAAGCAGTCTTTTTTGGGGGTAAATTGAAATTTCCTGTCATAAATGTTAGCAACACCTACGCCTTTGCCGGATGCGTGGGGGATATGGTCACTAGTGTAACCAGGAGGAGAGGCCTCATTTAACACAGTCAATTCATCAGGCTTAAGCCATGTTTCAGTCAGGCCAATCACATCAAGATAATGATCAGTGATTAGTTAATTGACTATGACTGCCTTGGAAGTGAGGGATCTAACATTAAGTAGCCCTATTTTGAGATGTGAGATATCACAATCTCTTTCAATAATGACAGGAATGGAGGAGATTTTTATTCCAGTGAGATTGCTAAGGCGAACACCGCCATGTTTAGTTCTGACCAACCTAGATCGAGGCACAGACACGGTCTCAATGGGGATAGCTGAGCTGACTACACTGACTGTGCTAGTGGCAGACTCCTTGGGAGGGGCAGAAAACAGTTTTCAACCAGCGATTGAGTTGTGAGACTCTGCTGTAGAGTTCATCACTCCTCCCCCTAACTGGGAGGGGCCAGAGACAATTACTGCTGTAGAGCTCATCACTCCCCCCCCTAACTGGGAGGGGCCAGAGACAATTACTACTGTAGAGCTCATCACTCCTCCCCCTAACTGGGAGGGGCCAGAGACAATTACTGCTGTAGAGCTCATCACTCCCCCCCCTAACTGGGAGGGGCCAGAGACTCTACTGTAGAGCTCATCACTCCCCCTAACTGGGAGGGGCCAGAGACAATTACTGCTGTAGAGCTCATCACTCCTCCTAACTGGGAGGGGCCAGAGACAATTACTGCTGTAGAGCTCATCACTCCTCCCCCTAACTGGGAGGGGCCAGAGACAATTACTCGATGCCGACACATCTTTCTAGCTAATTTACACGCTGAAGTTATGTTGCGCCTGGTGACCTCTGACTGTTTCATCCTAACATCGTTGGTGCCGACGTGGATAACAATATAACTATACTCTCTACGCTCACCAGTTTTAGTCTCAGCCAGCACCATCTTCAGATTAGCCTTTACGTCGGTAGCCCTGCCCCCTGGTAAACAGTGTGTAATCGCTGGAATTCTTTTTAAGTCTAATATTGTGGGTATTGGAGTCGCTAATGACTAAGGTTTTCAATTTGTCCGAGCTAATGGTGGGAGGCTTCGGCGGCTCAGGCACCGTAACAGGTGGAGGAGAGACCTGGGAAGGCTCGGCCATTGACTCCGACTCGTTGCTTAATGGGGAGAACCGGTTGAAAGTTTCTGTCGGCTGAATGAGCGACACCGGTTGAGCATGCCGACAGCATTTCTTTCCAGAAGCCTTGAGAAAATTGTCCGGCTGCGGGGACTGTGTGAGGGGATTTATACTACTATCTGTACTTACTGGTGGCACAGACGCTGTTTCATCCTTTCCTACACTTACATTGCCCTTGCCTAACGATTGCATCTGACCCACCTTGGCCTCTCTAGCCCTCTGGAGCTGACCCAGGTCCTGCCTTGGCCTCTCTAGCCCTCTGGAGCTGACCCAGGTCCTGCCTTGGCCTCTCTAGCCCTCTGGAGCTGACCCAGGTCCTGCCTTGGCCTCTCTAGCCCTCTGGAGCTGACCCAGGTCCTGCCTTGGCCTCTCTAGCCCTCTGGAGCTGACCCAGGTCCTGCCTTGGCCTCTCTAGCCCTCTGGAGCTGACCCAGGTCCTGCCTTGGCCTCTCTAGCCCTCTGGAGCTGACCCAGGTCCTGCCTTGGTCCTGCCTTGGTAGCTCCCTGCTGGGTCCCGGGTTGGTGACCGAGAGCTCTCACCAACTACTGGCAGAACTGGTCAAATCAAGAACTGAATTAATCTACTTTAAGAAGAACAATGTAAGTATTCTACTCTATGTATCTGTTGTGTCAATTCCTGACTACAAGCTACAAGCCTAAATCCACCCAGGGTGCTCGAAGCACTCCCAACCTGCAGGGGCAACCATGCAACCGGAGCTGTTGAAACCAACCACCAGGAAGTGCTCTGGGGACCATATTAACGTGCGCACCCACAAGCAGTGCATGTGCATGGCATCGAAATGTTTGGTAAAAGCTTACTTGGCTCTCACTCATTCCTGAGAAGAGATACCAATGACCACAGCTCCTGATCATCCAAAGACGCAACTGGTAGGACAGAATGTGTTGTGAATTCATGCTTCTATATGCCCTTTTGGTTTGGTTGTAACATACAATACAATTATTAATTAAATTAAATAGTGAAGACTTCATTATGTGAACGTAGAACTTGACAGTAACGTTACTATAATCATGTGTATTGTTAAATGTTTAATTAGGATATTGATATTTAATTATTAACTTGCAATGATCCTAGGTTAATCTAAATGATGAAATGATTGTTTGGTTAGGTTGAGGATTCAGTAACATTAGCTTATGCTTATTTTTGAGAAAGTGGAATTGAGAGTTATTTGTAACTAATCCATGGGTTTTTGTTTGTGTGGTTTGAAGGTTATCAACCTATTCTGTTCCATCTTTATGACAATAAAAAATCATAAAGTGAACAGTTTTGAGTTGTCCTTTGCGTTCATCAAGGATAAAGCCGTTTTCAAGTTTGGGCAGAGCTGTGGTCAGCCAGAAATCACGCAGAACTTGACAGTTGATAACCAGCGCGGCAGTGAAGACGAGGATCAAAGGGCTGAAGTCAAGCTGTCGACGCAAAGGAAGAATTGCCTGTAAAACTCTACACCATGGCCAAGGAAACTTTTGGGAAAACAGTCAAGCAACTGAAGCAAGAGCGGACCTTAGCCAAATCTGCTTTCACCAGACAAGCGAACTACCTGAGTAAAGCTGCAGCTGGTATGATTAAGCATGAACTACAAGAGGAGTTCAGCAAGCTCAGTTCCCTGGCTAGAAGTGTCGGTGATTCAAATGATGACTACGCGGCTGGCCTACTGGCTGAAGCGGGAACTAAGGGAGATGAAGAGGTCAAGCTCGACAAGGACCAGCATGCTGATCTTGAAAGGACGATTGAAGAGTGCGACATGAAATTGGAGGAAATCCGAGAGGCAGTCCAATTCAACCTCTGGCCAAGATACGGTAAAGAGGAGGTAGACTTTGCAATCCAAGAAGCGGAGAAAGCCTGTGACAGAGCCAAAGAAACCCCAGTCACTGCTATTAACAGGGACGGCTATGAACTACAGCTGGAAAGAGCGAGGAAGCTAATCCATGATGCAAGTGAAAGCCTGAAAGACTGGGAAAAATGGGTCCCACACGATGAGACTGCAGATCTGAAAGGCAGAGTAAAAGATCTGAGAATATTCGGCAGTAACCTCGAGGCCAAAAGAACAGAATTCCTCATCGCACAGAGAATTGCAGAAGAGGACAGAAGACCTACAGAGCTTCAACCAAGAGCAGTCCCACAACCAGTGGTGAGAATAAAACCAACCAGTCTACCTAAATTCACTGGGCTTAGGAGGAATTTCCACAGATGGAGGAAAGACTGGGAGAGCCTGCAAAAGCAGGGAGAGCCGACTGGTTCAGTGGAGGTGAAGAAGTTTCAACTTCTTGACAGTGTGGACGAGAGAATATGTAGAGACCTGCGCCTGTCATCATATAACAGTGCTGAAGACATGTTTAGAGTACTCCAAAACCGGTATGGAAACAAGCCAACAATCGCTTTGGAGATAATTGAGGACCTGGAGAGGATCCCTCCTTTAAAGTCACACCAACCAAGGAAGGTTATTGACCTGATTCAAGCTGTGGAAAAGGCCCTGAATGACCTCACGGAGCTCGAAAGCAGTGGAGCCATAAAGAATCCCCTTGTCATCAGATCCATAGAGAGCAAGCTGCCGGATAACATGAAGAGGGACTGGCTGACATTCATGGTCAACCCAAGAAATGGAGTCACACCTGACAATCACTTCGACAGCCTTCTAAGATTTTTAAAGACACAAGAGGACATACTGGAGAAACTGGACCAGTTGGGTGTAAGTGAAAACCCTGAAAAGAAAGCTACGTACCCGGAGAAGCGGTATGCTTCCACAAGGTCCACGAGAAAGGGAGGATGCGTTGTGTGTGGAGATGAAAAGCACCGTGAGAAGATTTTCTTTTGTAAGCAGTTCAAAGAACTAAAGCCTAGTGAGAAGCTGAATGCTGTCGAAAGACTGGGAGCATGCAGAAGATGCCTCAGATGTCATGGAGAGGATGAGGAATGTACGGACACTTACCTTTGCAGAAACAGAGACTGCAAAAGAGGAAGCTCCTCGGATCACCATTTCTTTCTCTGCCTTAAAGGAGGGGCTAAGAGGAAAGAATACGTGAAAGTGGAAAAACCCAGCACCAGGAGGCAAACATTCACAGAGGAGCAAGAGAGATTAATACGTGAGCTCACCCCGGACGTGGCAGAAAAATTCAGGAATGCTTTCACCAACATGGCAAAATCACACTGCACTGGAGGAAGCCTTCCTGGGGTAATGGACTCAAGCACACGTGAATTACCAGTTATTCTTATGCTTCTCGAAGTAACTACTAACGCAGGGCAGAAAATTGGAACTCTCATTGACTTAGCATCAGACACCAACTACATCACTCACACAGCCGCCAGGAGACTGAAGCTTCGAAGTGAAAGGATCACACTAGTCGTCCATGGAGTTGGAGGCATGGGCATGAAGGTGAAGACCAAAAGATACTTACTCAAGGTGAGAGTCAAGACACCAAGAGGCACGGAGAAAGCTCATGAGCTGATCTGTTATGGGTTGGATGAGATTGCAAAAGTTCACAGAGCAATCAAAGCACAACACCTCAAGAAGTTCTTCCCCGATACCAACCTGGAAGACCTTCACAGACCAGAACATGTTGAGCTTCTCATAAGCCACCGGGAAGGAAGACTTGCTCCACAGAGAGTAAAGGTAGTAGGAGATCTTGTCCTGTGGGAGAGCCCTTTAGGAAAGACCGTTGGAGGAGCACATCCAGACCTCTGTGAAGTAGTGGACATGGCCCTGCACAATTCTGAAACTCATTTTGCACGATCTATGAGAATCACAGCAGTAAAGTATCAAGAAATTGCTGAGATGCAAGAATCTAGAGCTGAAACTAAAACCACTGTGATTGGCAAAGAGGTCTTGGACTGGTGGAAGTGGGACAGCATTGGTGCGGCCTGTGAACCCATGTGTGGAGGATGTCGTTGTGGTAACTGTCAACCAGGAGGCAAAGACATGACTCTTAGTGAAGAAAGAGAGCTTGAGATAATCAGGCAAGGTCTCAGTTACGTGGAGTCAGATGTGCATAGTCAGGAGCCTCACTGGGACACAAAATACCCTTGGATTGAAGATCCAAGTTCCCTGCCCAACAACAGAAGCGCAGTGGAAGCCACGTTTCTGAGGACGGAGAAACAACTCAAGAGAGAACCAGATTGGCGTGCAGCATACACAACTCAGGTTCATGAGATGGTGGAAAGGAAGGCAGCAAAGAAACTCACTAGAAAGACCATTGCCGACTGGAAAGGTCCAGTATGGTACGTCAGTCACTTGATAGCACCAAACCCACACTCTATAACTACACCTGTCCGACTGGTATGGAACAGCAGCCAGAGGTTTAGAGGAAGCAGCATGAATGACCTTCTTCTGAAAGGGCCTGATGTACTTAATCCTATTCGAGCGGTACTGCTAAGGTTCAGGAGAGGAATCCATGCTGCTCTCGGCGACATCAAAAATATGTACAATTCTGTGTGGCTCGAAGACCTGGAGATGCACCTCCATAGATTCCTCTGGAGAGACGGTGATGATGGGGACATTGAGGAATATGCCATCACCAGGGTCAACATGGGCGATCGACCAGCAGGGTGTATCGCACAACTAGCCATGAGAGAAACAGCGAAGTTGCCCATGTTCACACATCTGAAAGAGGAACGGAGGGTCCTTGAAGAGGATTCCTACGTAGATGACATCCTGACATCCCATAATGACCTGGAAAAGCTAGACGGAACCACCAAAAAAGTCGAAGAAATCCTAAAGGCAGGTGGATTCTTCCTCAAGCCGTGGGTCCGATCAGGCCAAAGTGGGAGGCAAACATCTACATCAGAACATCCAACATCATCAGATGAAGTCTTCATCCTCCCCAACCAAGTGAGAGAAGGAGACAACAGAGCCCTTGGAGTTGGTTATTTAGTCGAATCAGACAAACTGTACCTCATGACCTCGATAAACTTCTCAAAGAGACAAAAGAAGATGAGGATCAGTCAAGATCTCGTTGGAGAGGAAGTGAGAATGAAAACTCCAAACCCACTGACCAGAAGGCAACTGCTTAGCCAAGTAGCTAGTTTGTATGACCCAATAGGCCTTGCAACACCTGCCAAACAGAAAGGAGCCATTGTAGTCAGAAAAGCATTCCAAGAAACTGGAGGCAAAGCTCTAACAAGAGACACATGGGACACACCTCTGTCTGAGAAACTTAGAGGAGAAGCAATCCGCCTGTTTGAGGAATACAGACACCTCAACCAAATTACCTTCCATAGAAGCCTGACTCCAGTCAAAATGATTGGAGAACCCTGGGGAATAACATTCTCAGATGGGAGCGACCAGAGTTATGGAGCAGTGGCATACTTCAGGTGGGAGACCGAGCAAGGCATCCTGGTCCGTCTTGTTGAGTCCAAAGCCAAGCTTACACCACTTGACCAAAAGGGAGAACCAGTGAAGGCTGAAGTCTGTGGTGCTGTGTTCGCTGCAAGACTCAGGAAATACATTGAAAAGCACAGTCGGATGCAAGTAGGACGTTGGATCCATCTGTTAGATAGTCAAACTGTGCTGGGTGCAATCCAAAGGGACAGTTATGGGTACCAGACCTTTTTTGCAAACAGAGTGGGAGAGATCCAGAAGTCCACATCAGTTGAGGACTGGAGATGGATTCCAGGTGAGCAAAACATTGCTGACCTCGTGACAAGAGGAGCAACCCCAGAGGACCTCAAAGAGAACTCTGTGTGGCAGAACGGCCCAGAGTTTCTGAAACGACCTGTAGAGGATTGGCCGACAAAGTCAGCCAAAGAAGTCGCTGCAGATGCCAAAGAAGGCATAAACAAGCTCCAAAGGAAATGTTTTACAGCAGCACTGACCCGAGCGCAGGTGGGGAAAAAGATCCAACATGCTCCACGTATACCAATATCTCCAACCTCTGACAAAGGTAAAGACCTGCAAAGCAGCCCTAATGGAAGAGGGCAACAAATCCAAGTCCAAAGACCACCTTCTGGTTATTCAGTGGGGAATATCCTTAACATCAGCAAGTTCAGCAGTTTAACCAGGTTGACAAGAGTCATTGCCTGGGTGTGGAGAGCTGCCACAAGGTGGAAAGAAATGCTAGCCAAGACCACCACCACAAGCAAGCCAAAGAAAAAGGAAATTCCTTCAGCTCTTGAGATCAAGTCCAGAATCAAGAAAGCTACACTTACCATCATGGAGTGTGAAGATGCACTCAGGGATCTCTTCCTTGCAGCCCAAAAGGATGTAACCTGGCCAGACACCACACTCAGCAGGCTTGCTGTGGTCAAAGAGGAAAACACTGGACTCTTGCTCTGTGGAGGAAGATTCCAAATCTTTAATGAAGAAAAAACTGCAGTACCAATCTTGCCCTGCACGTCATGGGTATCCTCCCTTCTAGCTCAAGAAGCCCACAAGACAAATCATGAAGACATCGCAGGCACACTCCTCCGGATGAGAAGGAAAGCGTGGGTGGTAAGAGGCCGGAAACTAGCTCAAAAGATCGTTGATAACTGTGTGACATGCAGGAAACTTAAGGCCCGGAGATGCCAACAGATCATGAGTGACCTTCCATCGGAGAGAATAACACCAGCCAATCCTTTTGAGTACACTACAGTGGACTTATTTGGACCTTATGGAGTGAAGGATGAGGTGAGAAAGAAGGTGAAACTTAAGGTGTGGGGAATTGTTTTTTGCTGCATGGTGTCAAGAGCTATGCACACAGACCTTGTCAGCGACCAGTCAGCTGAAGGCTTCCTGTTAGCCTACCAAAGATTTACGGCACTGAGAGGGCATCCAAGGAAATTGTGGTCGGATCCTGGAAAAAACTTTGTCGGAGCCAGACCTGCCCTCAAAGAACTCTACATGTTTCTGGACCGGCTGGAGAAGTCGAAGCTTGAAAACGACGTTTCCAAGCATGGCACAGAATGGAGCTGGAGGATCCATCCAGCAGACTCACCTCACAGAAACGGAGCTGCTGAAGCCGCTGTCCGAACTGTGAAGCGGGCTTTACACAATCTGGGAGGTAATGGAGTCCTCACATGGGGTGAATTTCAGACTTTCCTTTATATGGCTTCTAACCTTGCCAATGAGCGGCCTATTGATGCCAGGACTCAGAGCAGAGAGGACTGTGTAGAATACATTAGCCCAAATTCACTTCTACTCGGACGAACCGGACCCAGAGGAGATCCAGGGACCTTTGACTTTGAAGGTTACTCCTACAAGAGATTAAGAACCATCCAAACAGAAGTTGACCGATTCTGGAGGAAATGGAGTCAGTTAGCCGGACCAAACCTGTTTGTCCGGACCAAGTGGCACACCGCTCACAGGAATGTGGCAATTGGAGATGTCGTCTGGCTGGCCGACCAGAACGCCTTGAGAGGTCAGTACAGGCTTGCCAGAGTTATTGACGTTAACACTGACAAGAAGGGAATTGTGAGGGATGTATATCTCCGATCCTTCCCCAGCTACCCAGTCACAACTGTGAAGCCCACTAAAAAGATGGAAAAACATTCAATCAAGATACCAGCAACAGTTCTTCACAGGGATGTCAGACGGATAGTTGTCTTGCTTCCAGTTGAAGAGCAGCAGCAACAGGATCAAAAATAGAGTAACTGAATCCAACACATCACAGTTCTGTGTGACCTCCTTGGGTTGAAGAACCAGGAGGTCAAGTGGGAGGTGTTGTGTCAATTCCTGACTACAAGCTATACCGAGCACTCAAGCCTAAATCCACCCAGGGTGCTCGGGGCACTCCCAGCCTGCAGGGGGCAGCCATGCAGCCGGAGCTGTTGAGGCCAACCACCAGGAAGTGCTCTGGGGACCATATTAACGTGCGCACCCACAAGCAGTGCATGTGCATGGCATCGAAATGTTTGGTAAAAGCTTACTTGGCTCTCACTCATTCCTGAGAAGAGATACCAATGACCACAGCTCCTGATCATCCAAAGACGCAACTGGTAGGACAGAATGTGTTGTGAATTCATGCTTCTATATGCCCTTTTGTTTGGTTGTAACATACAATACAATTATTAATTAAATTAAATAGTGAAGACTTCATTATGTGAACGTAGAACTTGACAGTAACGTTACTATAATCATGTGTATTGTTAAATGTTTAATTAGGATATTGATATTTAATTATTAACTTGCAATGATCCTAGGTTAATCTAAATGATGAAATGATTGTTTGGTTAGGTTGAGGATTCAGTAACATTAGTTTATGCTTATTTTTGAGAAAGTGGAATTGAGAGTTATTTGTAACTAATCCATGGGTTTTTGTTTGTGTGGTTTGAAGGTTATCAACCTATTCTGTTCCATCTTTATGACAATAAAAAATCATAAAGTGAACAGTTTTGAGTTGTCCTTTGCGTTCATCAAGGATAAAGCCGTTTTCAAGTTTGGGCAGAGCTGTGGTCAGCCAGAAATCACGCAGAACTTGACAGTATCATATTGGGTTTGTGTGTTTATCAGGGGTCAGAGTGCTGTTTCAGAATCAGAGGATTTAAACACAGGAAGGAGGTGTTTATCAGGGGTCAGAGTGCTGTTTCAGAATCAGAGGAAGGATGTGTTTAGTATAGCACCAGAAACAAGAGCTAAGCCTGTCGTTCCCTAAAGAGGGCCTTTAAGTAGACATTGGGCCTTTAAGAAGACATTGGGCCTTTAAGAAGACATTGGGCCTTTAAGAAGACATTGGGCCTTTAAGAAGACATTGGGCCTTTAAGTAGACATTGGGCCTTTAAGTAGACATTGTGCACCAATATTGCATTTTAAAAGCCTGCTATATTAAATGAAGTGCCCTTTAAGATACACTGAGTATACCAAACATTAGGAACACCTTCCTAATATTGAGTTGCACCTCCTTTTGACCTCAGAACAGCCTGAATTCGTCGGGGCATGGACTCTACAATGTGTCGACAGCGTTCCACAGAGATGCTGGCCCATGTTGACTCCAATGCTTCCCACAGTTGTGTCAAGTTGGCTGGATGTCCTTTGGGAGGTGGACCATTCTTGATACACACAGGAAACTTTTGAGCGGGATCAATAAGGGATCATAGCTTTCACCTGGATTCACCTGGTCAGTCTATGTCATGGAAAGAGCAGGTTTATCTAATGTTTTGTACACAAGGGGATTTATAAATTGTCAACCCTGTTACGATCAACCCTGTTACGGTCAACCCTTTTACGGTCAACCCTGTTACGGTCAACCCTGTTACGGTCAACCCTGTTAGGGTCAACCCTGTTACGGTCAACCCTGTTACGGTCAACCCCTTTACTTGAAAAGGCTTACTAAAGTCATTATTTGATTTACGTCTTGAGATGGAAAAACGTGTTTTTCTTCATGTAAATTGAAAATATGCTCTTTATGGCAGAATGTTCAAAAGGCACCAAATTGGTTGAACGACCCAAGGATCATTACAGACACACTGGTTAAGAACCGGGGCAGGAAGAGTAATCTATCACTGATAGATCCAGGCAGACTAATATTTTGCTGCATTATAGATGGCTCAGACTCAAGCCGTTTCTGTTGTGTCTATTTCTGGGGGTCTTTACTCTGGATGAATCTGTCTGAAGGAAGCCTTAGTGCTCTGGGCTCAGCTCTGTACAATATGGCTACCTGTGTGTCAGGTTGGGGGAGGGAGGACGAAGATGAAGAGAATCAGGAGGGATGCTGTCTGAGGGGGAGAAAGGAATTAGTCCTGGTTCCATGGTAACGTTATGTGAGGGGGGGGATTGTGTTCTGAGCTCCAACTAAGTAAAGATACTACTGACTCAGTCATCATGGATTGAGGTTAAGTGTGTGTGTGTGTGTGTGTGTGTGTGTGTGTGTGTGTGTGTGTGTGTGTGTGTATGTGCGAGTGTATACAGTGCATTCGGAAAGTATTCAGACATCTTGACTTTTTCCACATTTTGTTACGTTACAGACTTATTCTAAAACGGATTAAATAAAAATAAATCCTCATCAATCTACACACAATACCTCATAGTGACAAAGCGAAAACAGGTTTGTACAAATTGATATATAAAAAAAGATGTATATATTTACATAAGTGTTCAGACCTTTTGCTATGAGACTCGAAATTGAGCTCAGGTGCATCCTGTTTCGATTGATCATCCTTGAGATGTTTCTACAACTTGATTGGTGTCCACCTGTGGTAAATTCAATTGATTGGACATGATTTGGAAAGGCACATACCTGTCTATATAAGGTTCCACAGTTGACAGTGCATGTCAGATCAAAAACCACGCCATGAGGTCGAAGGAATTGTCCGTAGAGCACTGAGACAGGATTGTGTCGAGGCACAGATCTGGGGAAGGGTAACAAAACATTTCTGCAGCATTGAAGGTCCCCAAGAACACAGTGGCCTCCATCATTCTTAAATGGAAGAAGTTTGGAACCACCAAGACTCTTCCTAGAGCAGGCTGCCGGCCAAACTGAGCAATCGGGGGAGAAGTGCCTTGGTCAGGGAGGTGACCAAGAACCCGATGGTCACTCTGACAGAGCTCCAGAGTTCCTCTGTGGAGATGGGAGAACCTTCCAGAAGGACAACCATCTGTGCAGCATTCCACCAATCAGGCCTTTATGGTAGAGTGGCCAGACGGAAGCCACTCCTCAGTAAAAGGCACATGACAGACCGCTTGGAGTTTGCCAAAAGGCACCTAAAGACTCTCAGACCATGAGAAACTAGATTCTCTGGTCTGATGAAACCAAGATTGAACTATTTGGCCTGAATGCCAAGCGTCACTTCTGGAGGAAACCTGGCACCATCCCTTCAGTGAAGCATGGTGGTGGCAGCATCATGCTGTGGGGATGTCTTTCAGCGGCAGGGACTGGGAGACTAGTCAGGATCAAGGCAAAGATGAACGGAGCAAAGTACAGAGAGATCCTTGATGAAAACCTGCTCCAGAGCGCTCAGGACCTCAGACTGGGGCGAAGGTTCACCTTCCAACAGGACAACGACCCTAAGCACACAGCCAAGACAACACAGGAGTGGCTTCGGGACAAGTCTCTGAATGTCCTTGAGTGGCCCAGCCAGAGCCCGGACTTGAACCCAATCGAACATCTCTGGAGAGACGTGAAAATAGCTGTGCAGCGACGCTCCCCATCCAACCTGACAGAGCTTGAGAGGATCTGCAGAGAAGAATGGGAGAAACTCCCCAAATACAGGTGTGCCAAGCTTGTAGTGTCATACCCAAGAAGAGTCGATGCTGTCATCGCTGCCAAAGCTGCTTCAACAAAGTACTGAGTAAAGGGTCTGAATACTTATGTAAATGTGATATTTCCATTTTTTATTTTTTATTAATTTGCAAAAATGTATAAAAAAAGTTTTTTCCTTTGTCATTATGGGTATTGTAGATTGATGAAGGAAAAAAACGATTTAATAAATGTTAGAATAAGGCTGAATACTTTCAGAAGGCACTGTAGGTATGTGTGTGTGTGTATGTATAGGTGTGTGTGTGTGTGTGTGTGTGTGTATGTATAGGTGTGTGTGTGTGTGTGTGTGTGTGTGTGTGTGGCTAGTTCATCAGTGTGTAGATGATTCAGTCTGTCTAATGTACTAGTACTCCTGAGTGGCGCAGTGGTCTAAGGCACCGCATCGCAGTGCTAACTGTGCCACTAGAGATCCTGGTTCGAATCCAGGCTCTGTCGCATCCGGCCGCGACCAGGAGACTCATGGGCGGCGCACAATTGGCCCAGCGTCGTCCAGGGTAGGGGAGGGAATGGCCGGCAGGGATGTAGCTCAGTTGATAGAGCATGGCGTTTGCAACGCCAGGATTGTGGGTTCGTTTCCCACGGGGGGGGCAGTATAAAAAAATATGTATTCACTAACTGTAAGTCGCTCTGGATAAGAGCGTCTGCTAAATGACTAAAATGTAAAAATGTAAATGTAATGTGATACAGGTCATGTTGGTGAATCAGCTGATCCAGTCCAGGTCAGAGACATACAGCTGTAGCCTCACAGGATGAAGATCAGCATTATAAAACGTGATTTAAATTGAAATTGAATGTTCCTGCTTTCGTTGTGTCCTGCTGAACGCACCCCTCCAGGAGGATTAATATCTGCTGCTGCCCCCTAGTGGCCCAATAGAGAACAACTCATTCTAACATTACAGACTGTAGAGTAAAAGCCGATTTATGATTTATCAATTTGGGAGGCGCACTGCGATGCGGTACGGAGCTCGCTTTGGCCTCCGCAAGCTTCCAGAGGCTCTGCAATTGTGTCACACCCTCCTTAAGGAGCCTCCAGATCGCAAGCATAAATTGGCTTTGACAATGCTGAGGGCTCCGTATAGCTGACATGATTGGTTGACGGTAGGTGGGGGCAGTACGCCCTGTATAAACACAAACTCACTTCCTTGACAACTTCCTTCACAACACCTCTTCTCTGCGAAGCAGGAAGTATGAATCCTTCTGCAGAGGCCTGAAGCGCAGGAAGTATGAATCCTTCTGCAGAGGCCTGAAGCGCAGGAAGTATGAATCCTTCTGCAGAGGCCTGAGGTCACGTTGCAGCTGTAGGGCCAATGCAGACGGGCTTTAAACCGGCTTTTAATCTAACTACAAGCTCTACGCAGATGTAAGATTTGGAGTGTTGCAACGTCATTTTTCATCACAAAAGGGGTGTAATACACTCCGGCATTCTGCATCCTTTTGTACAGCCTGAAAATGTAGACATGCTGTATCATTCCTCCCACAGCCGGGGGGCAGTGTTGTGGCTTGGTTTGTTGATCTGATCTATAGACTATATAGGCTATTCATCAAAGTAGCCTATTTTGCATTGATAACCAAATATAATCCAAGCGACTGACTGACAAAGTTATAACTAATGATTGATTAGATTGTGAAATGGTATAATCTGCTGTAGCCAACTAGCTAGCCATGTCGGGTTTCTCCATGACCAAAACATGATGACTTTCTATTTTTAGTTGATTTGGGAATTAAAGCTGCAATGTGTAACTTTTTGGGTGACCCGACCAAATTAACATAGAATGTGAGTTCTAGACCTGTCATTCCCATTGACAGCCAGTCTGAGAAGCGGTAGATCTGTTCTATGTGCGCTATTTCTATGCTTCCAGTTCTTAAGTTTCGTTTTTGTGTCTTTTACTTACGGTTTGAACACCAGCTTCAAACAGCTGAAAATACAACATTTTTGGTTATGGAAATATATTTCACAGCGGTTTAGATGGTACAATGATTCTCTTCACTATACTTGCTTATTTTGTCACAAACTGAAATTAGGCAAACTATTCAAATTTTAGCAACCAGGAAATGGCGGAGCGATTTCTGCATAGTGCACCTTTAATACGCAAGCAGCGTATTAAAATGTTTTAGGTTGCCCCAGCAAGAAAAATAATATTTGCCAGGGCTTCTTTTTTTATTATAAATCTAATTATTTTACATGAAGATGTGGGAAGCTAAAACGTCTAGCTAGCTTGCTATGTTTTTAGCCAGGCTAAAGCCAGCTAGCCAGGCTGCCAGCTAGCTACTACTAGCAAGGGAAGGCGTCTCTTCCTTGCTATGTTTTTAGCCAGGCTAAAGCCAGCTAGCCAGGATGCCAGCTAGCTACTACTAGCAAGGGAAGGCGTCTCTTCCTTGCTTTTACATAATGAACTGACAAAGAACAAACGTTTCTGTCACCCCCTTGTTAATGGGAGTGGGACATCATGTTACCAAAAGGTGTCTGCGGCTCCAAAAATCCCACTCCACCCACGTGCAGGTACGCACGTAGATCAACGAAGGGAAGCTTGCAGTAACCTTGACAGCTATACCAGAAAACTAGACAGCTATACCAGTAAACTAGACAGCTATACCAGAAAACTAGACAGCTATACCAGTAAACTAGTCTGCCCTGGTGGTGGTAAATAAACCAAACACATTCCTGTCCTCACCAGCAGGGGTAGCAGAAAGACTCCTCTCTCTCTATCCTCTGGCCCTGTTCTGACCCTAGCATACACTATACTACACTACACTACACTACACTACACTATACTATACTATACTATACTATACTATACTATACTATACTATACTATACTATACTATACTATACTATGCATTTACATTTACATTTACGTAATTTAGCAGACGCTCTTATCCAGAGCGACTTACAAATTGGTGCATTCACCTTATAGCCAGTGGCATAACCAACTGAGACTGCTCTTCTCTGTGTCACGGAGGCTCTCCGCACTGCTAAAGCTAACTCTCTCTCCTCTGCTCTTGTCCTTCTAGACCTGTCTGCTGCCTTTGATACTGTGAACCATCAGATCCTCCTCTCCACCCTCTCCGAGCTGGGCATCTCCGGCGCGGCTCACTCTTGGATTGCGTCCTACCTGACCGGTCACTCCTACCAAGTGGCGTGGCGAGAAGCTGTCTCCGCACCACGTGCTCTCACCACTGGTGTCCCCCAGGGCTCAGTTCTAGGCCCTCTCCTGTTCTCGCTATACACCAAGTCACTTGGCTCTGTCATATCCTCACATGGCCTCTCCTATCATTGCTACGCTGACGATACACAACTAATCTTCTCCTTTCCCCCTTCTGATAACCAGGTGGCGAATCGCATCTCTGCATGTCTGGCAGACATATCAGTATGGATGACGGATCACCACCTCAAGCTGAACCTTGGCAAGACGGAGCTGCTCTTCCTCCCGGGGAAGGACTGCCCGTTCCATGATCTCGCCATCACGGTTGACAACTCCGTTGTGTCCTCCTCCCAGTGTGCGAAGAGCCTTGGCGTGACCCTGGACAACACCCTGTCTTTCTCCGCTAACATCAAGGCGGTGACCCTATCATGTAGGTTCATGCTCTACAACATTCGGAGAGTACGACCCTGCCTTACACAGGAAGCGGCACAGGTCCTAATCCAGGCACTTGTCATCTCCCGTCTGGATTACTGCAACTCGCTGTTGGCTGGGCTCCCTGCCTGTGCCATTAAACCCTTACAACTCATCCAGAATGCCGCAGCCCGTCTGGTGTTCAACCTTCCCAAGTTCTCTCACGTCACCCCGCTCCTCCGCACACTACACTGGCTTCCAGTTGAGGCTCGCATCTGCTACAAGACCATGGTGCTTGCCTACGGAGCTGTGAGGGGAACGGCACCTCCATACCTTCAGGCTCTGATCAGTCCCTACACCCAAACGAGGGCATTGCGTTCATCCACCTCTGGCCTGCTGGCCCCCCTACCTCTGCTGAAGCACAGTTCCCGCTCAGCCCAGTCAAAACTGTTCGCTGCTCTGGCACCCCAATGGTGGAACAAGCTCCCTCACGACGCCAGGACAGCGGAGTCACTCACCACTTTCCGGAGACATTTGAAACCCCACCTCTTTAAGGAACACCTGGGATAGGATAAAGTAATCCTTCTACCCCCCCTTACCCCACCCGAAAGAAAGAAAGAAAGAAAGAAAGAAAGAAAGAAAGAAAGAAAGAAAGAAAGAAAGAAAGAAAGAAAGAAAGAAAGAAAGAAAGAAAGAAAGAAAGAAAGAAAGAAAGAAAGAAAGAAAGAAAAAGAAAAAAAAATACATATTGTAAAGTGGTTATCCCACTGGCTATAAGGTGAATGCACCAATTTGTAAGTCGCTCTGGATAAGAGCGTCTGCTAAATGACGTAAATGTAAATGTATACACTACACTACACTACACTATACTACACTATACTACACTATACTACACTACACTACACTACACTACACTATACTATAATATACTATACTACACTATACTATACTATACTATACTACACTATACTATACTACACTACACTACACTACACTACACTACACTACACTACACTACACTACACTACACTACACTACACTACACTACACTACACTACACTACACTACACTACACTACACTATACTATACTACACTACACTATACCACACTACACTATACCACACTATACCACACTACACTACACTACACTATACCACACTACACTACACTACACTATACCACACTACACTACACTACACTACACTATACTATACTATACTATGCTATGCTATACTATGCTATACTATACTACACTATACTATACTATACTATACTACACTACACTATACCATACCACACTACACTACACTACACTACACTATACTATACTATACTATACTATACTACACTACACTACACTATACTACACTACACTACACTACACTACACTACACTACACTATACCACACTACACTACACTACACTACACTACACTATACTATACTATACTACACTATACTATACTGTACAATACTATACTATAATATACTACACTACACTACACTACACTACACTACACTACACTACACTACACTACACTACACTACACTACACTACACTACACTACACTACACTATACCACACTACACTATACTATACTATACTATACTATACTATACTATACTATACTATACTGTACAATACTATACTATAATATACTATACTACACTACACTACACTACACTACACTACACTACACTACACTACACTACACTACACTACACTACACTACACTACACTACACTACACTACACTACACTACACTACACTACACTACACTACACTACACTACACTACACTATACTATACTATACTACACTACAAAACACTACATAAAGAGAGACACCACAACACTACATAAAGAGAGACGCCACAACACTACATAAAGAGAGACGCCACAACACTACATAAAGAGAGACACAACAACACTACATAAAGAGAGACACCACAACACTACATAAAGAGAGACACCACAACACTACATAAAGAGAGACACCACAACACTACATATAGAGAGACACCACAACACTACATAAAGAGAGACACCACAACACTACATAAAGAGAGACACCACAACACTACATAAAGAGACACCACAACACTACATAAAGAGAGACACCACAACACTACATAAAGAGAGACACCACAACACTACATAAAGTGAGACACCACAACACTACATAAAGAGAGACACCACATCACTACATAAAGAGAGACACCACAACACTACATAAAGAGAGACGCCACAACACTTCATAAAGAGAGACACCACAACACTACATAAAGAGAGACACCACAACACTACATAAAGAGAGACACCACAACACTACATAAAGAGAGACGCCACAACACTACATAAAGAGAGACGACAACACTACATAAAGAGAGACACCACAACACTACATAAAGAGAGACACCACAACACTACATAAAGAGAGACACCACAACACTACATAAAGAGAGACACCACAACACTACATAAAGAGAGACACCACAACACTACATAAAGAGAGACACAACAAAACTACATAAAGAGAGACACCACAACACTACATAAAGACAGACACCACAACACTACATAAAGACAGACACCACAACACTACATAAAGAGACACCACAACACTACATAAAGAGAGACACCACAACACTACATAAAGAGAGACCACAACACTACATAAAGAGAGACACCACAACACTACATAAAGAGAGACCACAACACTACATAAAGAGAGACACCACAACACTACATAAAGAGAGATGCCACAACACTACATAAAGAGAGACACCACAACACTACATAAAGAGAGACACCACAACACTACATAAAGAGAGACAACACAACACTACATAAAGAGAGACACCACAACACTACATAAAGAGACACCACAACACTACATAAAGACACCACAACACTACATAAAGAGAGACGCCACAAAACTACATAAAGAGAGACGCCACAACACTACATAAAGAGAGACACCACAACACTACATAAAGAGAGACACCACAACACTACATAAAGAGAGACACCACAACACTACATAAAGAGAGACACCACAACATTACATAAAGAGAGACACCACAACACTACATAAAGAGAGACACCACAACACTACATAAAGAGAGACACCACAACATTACATAAAGAGAGACACCACAACACTACATAAAGAGAGACACCACAACATTACATAAAGAGAGACACCACAACACTACATAAAGAGAGACCTAAGACAACAACACAGCATGGTAGCAACCCAACATGAAAACAACATGGTAGCAACACAACATGACAACAGCACAACATGGTAGCAGCACAACATGGTAGCAGCACAAAACATGGTACAAACCTTATTGGGCACAGACAACAGCACAAAGGCAAGAAGGTAGAGACAACAAAAGTGTCCAGGTCAGATGGAGGTCAGATGGAGTGTACAGGTCAGATGGAGGTCAGATGGAGGTCAGATGGAGGTCAGATGGAGTGTACAGGTCAGATGGAGGTCAGATGGAGGTCAGATGGAGGTCAGATGGAGTGTACAGGTCAGATGGAGGTCAGATGGAGGTCAGATGGAGGTCAGATGGAGTGTACAGGTCAGATGGAGGTCAGATGGAGGTCAGATGGAGGTCAGATGGAGTGTACAGGTCAGATGGAGGTCAGATGGAGGTCAGATGGAGGTCAGATGGAGGTCAGATGGAGTGTACAGGTCAGATGGAGCACCATACCTGCAGGGCTGGAACAAAAGCCTGCACAGCCCACCCAGTAGCTATTCTCTGCAGCAACAGACCACCATCTCCAGCTGTTGGGTCCTTGATCAAGGTCCTTAACCCCTAAAATAGTAATAATAAAATCCATCCATGGTTGGGTTAGGGTTAACCCCTATAATAGTTGTCCATCCAGGGATGGGTTAGGGTTAACCCCTATAATAGTTGTCCATCCAGGGATGGGTTAGGGTTAACCCCTATAATAGTTGTCCATCCAGGGATGGGTTAGGGTTAACCCCTATAATAGTTGTCCATCCAGGGATGGGTTAGGGTTAACCCCTATAATAGTTGTCCATCCAGGGATGGGTTAGGGTTAACCCCTATAATAGTTGTCCATCCAGGGATGGGTTAGGGTTAACCCCTATAATAGTTGTCCATCCAGGGATGGGTTAGGGTTAACCCCTATAATAGTTGCCCATCCAGGGATGGGTTAGGGTTAACCCCTATAATAGTTGTCCATTCAGGGATGCTACTTCGTGGCTGATCCTGTGCCTCTCAACGTGTGTGGGTGTTTGAATGGCAGAAGACAAATATCCATTCTAACCAGTGGACAATAATATATATTTCCTCTTCTACACAGACACCCTAACCCAACAACCCAGGATCTCTGGACCCCACCCGCTAGGACGGACTGAAACACCCTAACCCAACAACACAGGATCTCTGGACCCCACCCGCTAGGACGGACTGAAACACCCTAACCCAACAACCCAGGATCTCTGGACCCCACCGGCTAGGACGGACTGAAACACCCTAACCCAACAACACAGGATCTCTGGACCCCACCCGCTAGGACGGACTGAAACACCCTAACCCAACAACCCAGGATCTCTGGACCCCACCGGCTAGGACGGACTGAAACACCCTAACCCAACAACACAGGATCTCTGGACCCCACCGGCTAGGACGGACTGAAACACCCTAACCCAACAACACAGGATCTCTGGACCCCACTGGCTAGGACGGACTGAAACACCCTAACCCAACAACACAGGATCTCTGGACCCCACTGGCTAGGACGGACTGAAACACCCTAACCCAACAACACAGGATCTCTGGACCCCACTGGCTAGGACGGACTGAATGACTGGTTGAGTGGTGTGCGAATTGCATCCCTCTGCTGAATTTCACAACTGCCTGAGCATGAGGAGAGTTAGTTAGCCAAAGAATGACATGGGGGTAGGAACCATCTTGCCTGGGTAACATACAGTATCTAGACATAGCCTGGGTAACATCCAGTATCTAGACATAGCCTGGGTAACATACCGTAGTTAGACATAGCCTGGGTAAAATACAGTAGTTAGACATAGCCTGGGTAACATACAGTATCTAGACATAGCCTGGGTAACATACAGTATCTAGACATAGCCTGGGTAACATACCGTAGTTAGACATAGCCTGGGTAAAATACAGTAGTTAGACATAGCCTGGGTAACATACAGAATCTAGACATAGCCTGGGTAACATCTAGCTGGTACTAAACATCCAGCTGATACTAAACACATCCAACTGGGTGACTGGAGTCTTTGACAATTTTTTGGGCCTTCCTCTGACACCGCCTGGTACATAGGTCATGGATGGCAGGAAGCTTGGCCCCAGTGATGTCCTTGGCCGTACGCACTACCCTCTGTAGTGCCTTACGGTCGGATGCCGAGCAGTTGCCATACCAGATTGTGATGCAACTGGTAAGGATGCTCTCGATGGTGCAGCTGTATAACTTTTTGAGGATCTGGGGACCCATACCAAATCTTTTCAGTCTCCTGAGGTGGAAAAGGTGTTGTCGTGCCCTCTTCACTAAACATCCAGTTGGTACTAAACATCAAGCTGGTACTAAACACATCCAGCTGGTACTAAACACATCCAGCTGGTACTAAACACATCCAGCTGGTACTAAACACATCCAGCTGGTACTAAACATCCAGCTGGTACTAAACACATCCAGCTGGTACTAAACACATCCAGCTGGTACTAAACACATCCAGCTGGTACTAAACACATCCAGCTGGTACTAAACACATCCATCTTGTACTAAACACATCCAGCTGGTACTAAACACATCAAGCTTGTACTAAACACATCCAGCGGGTACTAAACACATCCAGCTGGTACTAAACACATCAAGCTGGTACTAAACACATCCAGCTGGTACTAAACATCAATTGGGTACTAAACACATCCATCTTGTACTAAACACATCCAGCTGGTACTAAACACATCAAGCTGGTACTAAACACATCCAGCTGGTACTAAACATCAGTTGGGTACTAAACACATCCATCTTGTACTAAACATCCAGCTGGTACTACACACATCCAGCTGATACTAATCACATCCAGCTGGTACTAAACATCCAGGGGATACTAAACACATCCAGCTTGTACTAAACACATACAGTTGGTACTAAACACATCCAGCTATAGTAAACTTCCAGATGGTACTAAACACATCCAGCTGGTACTAAACATCCAGCTGATACTAAACACATTCAGCTGGTACTAAACATTCAGTTGGTATTAAATATCCGGCTGGTACTAAACATCAAGCTGGTACTAAACACATCCAGCTGGTACTAAACATCCAGCTGATACTAAACACATCCAGCAGGTACTAAACACATCCAGCTGGTACTAAGCACATCCAGCTGGTACTAAACACATCCAGCTGGTACTAAACACACAGCTGGTACTAAACAGCCAGATGGTACTACACATATCCATATGGTACTAAGCACATCCAGCTGGCTATAAATATCCTGCTGGTACTAAACACATTCAGTTGATACAAAACATATCCAGTGGGCACTAAACATCCAGCTGGATCTAAACACATTCAACTAGTACTAAACATCCAGCTAGTATTAAACACTTCCAGCTGATAAGAAACGTCCAGTTGGTAATAAACATCAAGCTGGTACTAAACATCAAGCTGGTACTACACATATAAAACTGGAACTAAACATCCAGCTGGTACAACACATCCAGCTAGTAGTTAACATCAAGCTGTTACTTAACACATCCAGCTGATACTAAACTTCCAGCTGGTACTAAACACATCCAGCTGATATTTTAAAAATCCAGTTGGTACTAAACATCCAGCTGATTCTAAACATCCAGCTGGTACTAAACATCCAGCTGGTAATAAACACATCCAGCTGGTACAAAACACATCGGACTGGTTCTAATCATCCAGCAGGTACTAAAAACATCCAGCGGGCACTAAACGTCCAGCTGGTACTAAACATATCCAACTGTTACTAAACATCCAGCAGGTACTAAACACATCCAGCTGGCACTAAACCAATCTAGCTGGTACTAAACACATCCAAATGGTACTAAGAACATCCAGCTGGTAATAAACATCCAGCTAGTACTACTCACATCCATCTGGTACTAAGCACATCCAGCTGTTACTAAATATCCAGCTGTTAATGAACATCCAGCTGGTAGGAAAGACATCCAGCTGGTACTAAACATCCAGCTGGTATTAAACATCCAGTTGGTACTACAAACATCCAGCTGGTACTAATCACATCCAGCTGGTACTAAACATCCAACAGATACTAAACACATCCAGCTGGTACATAAATAATCCAGTTGGTACTAAACATCCAACTGATACTAAACCCATTCAGCTGGTACTAAACATTCAGTTGGTACTAAACATCCGGCTGGTACAACACATCCAGCTATACTAAACATCCCGCTGGTAATACACATCCAGCTGGTACTAAACACATCCAGCTGGTACTAATAAAATCCAGTTAGTATTAAACACAGCCAGCTTATACTAAACATCCTGCTGGTATTAAAAATCCAGCTGGTACTACACATCCAGCTGGTCCTACACACATCCAGCTGGTACAGCACATCCAGCTAGTGGTAAACATCTAGCTGGAACTAAACACATCCAGCTGATACTAAACATCCAGCTGGTACTAAACACATCCAGCTTAAACTAAACATCCTGCTGGTAATAAACATCTGGCTGGTACTAAACATCCAGCTGGTACTACACACATCCAGCTGGTACTAAGCACATCCAGCTGGTACTAAACACAGCCAGCTGATACTAAAGAGCCCGCTGGTACTAAACACATACAGTTGGTACTAAACACATCCAGCTGGTAATAAACACATCCAACTGGTACTAAACCCATTCAGCTGGTACTAAACATTCAGTTGGTACTAAACATCCGGCTGGTACAACACATCCAGCTATACTAAACATCCCGCTGGTAATACACATCCAGCTGGTACTACACACATCAAGCTGGTACTAAATCTCCAGCTGGTACTAAACACATCCAGCTGGTAAAACACATCCAGCTATAGTAAACATCCAGCTGGTACTACACACATCAAGCTGGTACTAAACCTCCATTTGGTACTAAACACATCCAGCTTATACTAAACATCCCACTGGTAATACACATCCAGCTGGTACTACAAACATCCAGCTGGTACTAATAAAAATCCAGCTGATATTAAACACATCCAGCTTATGCTAAACATCCTGCTGGTAATAAACATCCAGCTGGACCTACACACATCCAGCAGGTACAGCACATCCAGCTAGTGGTAAACATCTAGCTGGTACTAAACACATCCAGCTGATACTAAACACATCCAGCTGGTACTAAACACATCCAGCTTATACTAAACATCCCGCTGGTAATACACATCCAGCTGGTACTACAAACATCCAGCTGGTACTAATAAAACCCAGCTGGTATTAAACACATCCAGCTTATACTAAACATCCTGCTGGTATTAAACATCCGGCTGGTACTAAACATCCAGCTGGTCGTACACACATCCAGCTGGTACAGCACATCCAGCTAGTGGTAAACATCTAGCTGGTACTACACACATCAAGCTGGTACAAAATCTCCATTTGGTGCTAAACACATCCAGCTTATACTAAACATCCCACTGGTAATACACATCCAGCTGGTACTACAAACATCCAGCTGGTACTAATAAAATCCAGCTGGTATTAAACACATCCAGCTTATACTAAACATCCTGCTGGTATTAAACATCCAGCTGGTACTAAACATCCAGCTGGTCGTACACACATCCAGCTGGTACAGCACATCCAGCTAGTGGTAAACATCTAGCTGGTTCTAAACGCATCCAGCTTGTACTAAACACATCCAGCTTATACTAAACATCCTGCTGGTAATAAACATCTGGCTGGTTTTAAACATCCAGCTGGTACTACACACATCCAGCTGGTACAGCACATCCAGCTAGTGGTAAACATTTAGCTGGTACTAAACACATCCAACTGATACTAAACACATCCAGCTGGTACTAAACACATCCAGCTTATACTAAACATCCCGCTGGTAATACACATCCAGCTGGTACTACAAACATCCAGCTGGTACTAATAAAATCCAGCTGGTATTAAACACATCCAGCTTATACTAAACATCCTGCTGGTAATAAACATCCAGCTGGTACTAAACATCCAGCTGGTCCTACACACATCCAGCAAGTACAGCACATCCAGCTAGTGGTAAACATCTAGCTGGTACTAAACACATCCAGCTGATACTAAACACATCCAGCTGGTACTAAACACATCCAGCTTATACTAAACATCCCGCTGATAATACACATCCAGCTGGTACTACAAACATCCAGCTGGTACTAATAAATTCCATCTGGTATTAAACACATCCGGCTTATACTAAACATCCTGCTGGTATTAAACATCCGGCTGGTACTAAACATCCAGCTGGTCGTACACACATCCAGCTGGTACAGTATATCCAGCTAGTGGTAAACATCTAGCTGGTACTAAACACATCCAGCTTGTACTAAACACATCCAGCTTATACTAAGCATCCTGCTGGTAATAAACATCTGGCTGGTTTTAAACATCCAGCTGGTCCTACACACATCCAGCTGGTGCTATGCACATCCAGCTGGTACTAAACACAACCAGCTGATACTAAAGATCCTGCTGGTATTAAACATCCAGCTGGTACTAAACACAACCAGCTGATACTAAACATCCAGCTGGTCCTACACATATCCAGCTGGTACAGCACATCCAGCTAGTGGTAAACATCTAGCTGGTACTAAACACATCCAGCTGATACTAAACACATCCAGCTTATACTAAACATCATGCAGGTAATAAACATCTGGCTGGTACTAAACATCCAGCTGGTACTACACACATCCAGCTGGTACTAAACACAGCCAGCTGATACTAAAGATCCAGCTGGTACTAAACACATACAGTTGGTACTAAACAAATCCAGCTATAGTAAACTTCCAGATGGTACTAAACACATCCAGCTGATACTAAACATCCAGCTGGTATTAAACACATCCAGCTTATACTAAACATCCAGCTGGTAATAAACATCTGGCTGGTACTAAAATCCAGCTGGTATTAAGCACATCCAGCTGGTACTAAACATCCAGCTGATACTTAACACATCCAGCAGGTACTAAACACATCCTGCTGGTACTAAACACATCCAGCTGGTACTAAACACATCCAGCTGGTACTAAACACATCCAGCTGATACTAAACATCCAGCTGGTACTAAACACATGCAGCTGGTACTAAACACATCCAGCTGGTACTAAGCACATCCAGCTGGTACTAAACATTTCTAGGGAGTTTTTCCTAGCCACCGTGCTTCTACACCTGCATTACTAGCTGTTTGGGGTTTTAGGCTGGGTTTCTGTAAAGCACTTCGAGATATTAGCTGATGTAAGAAGGGCTATATAAAATAAAATTGATTGAAAATTGATTGATCCAGCTGATACTAAACATCCAGCTGGTACTAAACACATGCAGCTGGTACTAAACAATCAGCTTGTACTAAACACATCCATTTGGTACTATACATCCAGCTGAGACTAAATACATCCAGCTGGTAATAAACACATCCAGCTGGTACTACACTCATCCAGCTGGTACTAAACACATCTAGCTTGTACTAAATACATCCAGGTGGTACTAAACATCCAGATGTTCTAAACACATCCAGCTGGTACTAAACACATCCAGCTGGTACTCAGTATCCAGCTGGTACTAATCATGTCATATTAAAGGAACACTTTTGTACAATATTGGACCTGGTGTGTATAATAGTGTACAGTTTATTACTACATTAATATGATCAGTCCTGTCTAGTTTATAACAACATTAATATGATAAGTCCTGTCCAGTTTATAACATAAGATGATTAAACAGCATGATCATTACACAGGTGCACCTTGTGCTGGGGACAATAAAAGGCCACTCTAAAATGTGTAGTTTTGTCACACAACACAATGCCACAGATGTCTCAAGTTTTGAGGGAGTATGCAATTGGCATGCTGAGAATGTAAAGTTCATTTCTCTACCATAAGAATGCCTCCAATGTCGTTTTAGAGAATTTGGCAGTATGTCCAACCGGCCTCACAACTGCAGACCATGTGTAACCAGGCCAACCCAGGACCTCCACATCTGGCTTCTTTATATGCGGAATTGTCTGAGACCAGCCACCTGGACAGCTGATGAAACTGAGGAGTATTTCTGTCTGAAATAAAGCCCTTTTATGGGGAAAAACTCATTCTGATTTGCTGGGCCTGGCTCCCAAGCAGGCTGCGACCAGTCATGTGAAATCCATAGATTATGGCCTAATGAATTTATTTCAATTGACTGATTTCCTTATATGAACTGTAACTCAGTAAAATCATTGAAATTGTTGAATGTTGCATTTATATTTTTGTTCAGTCAAAAGTTTTAGACCACCTACTCAATCCAGGGTTTTTCTTTAGTTTTACTATTTTCTGCATTGTAGAATAATAGTGAAGACATCAAAACTATGAAATAACACATATGGAATCATGTAGTAAACAAAAAAGTGTTAAACAAATTAAAATATATTTTATATTTGAGATTCTTCAAATAGCCACCCTTTGCCTTGATGACAGCTTTGCACACTCTTGGCATTCTCTCAACCAGCTTCATGAGGTAGTCACCTGGAATGCATTTCAATTAACAGGTGTGCCTTCTTAAAAGTTAATTTGTGGAATTTCTTTCCTTCTTAATGAGTTTCAGCCAATCAGTTGTGTTGTGACAAGGGAGAGGGGGTATACAGAAGATATCCCTATTTGGTAAAAGACCAAGTACATATTATGGCAAGAACAGCTCAAATAAGCAAAGAGAAACAACAGTCCATCATTACTTTAAGACATGAAGGTCAGTCAATATGGAACATTTCAAGAACTTTGAAAGTTTCTTCAAGTGCAGTCGCAAAAACCATCAAGCGCTATGATGAAACTGGCTCTCATGAGGACCCCCACAGGAATGGAAGACCCAGAGTTACCTCTGCTGCAGAGGATAAGTTCATTAGAGTTACCAGCCTAAGAAATTGCAGCCCAAATAAATGCTTCAGAGTTCAAGTCACAGACACATCTCAACATCAACTGTTCAGAGGGGACTGTGTGAATCAGACCTTCATGGTCGAATTGCTGCACAGAAACCACTACTAAAGGACACCAATAAGAAGAAGAGACCTGCTTGGGCCAAGAAACACGAGCAATGGACATTAGACCGATGGAAATGTGTCCTTTGGTCTGGAGTCCAAATTGGAGATTTTTGGTTCCAACCGCAGTGTCTTTGTGAGACACAGTGTGGGTGAACGGATGATCTCCGCATGTGTATTTCTCACCGTAAAGCATGGAGGAGGAGGTGTTATGGTGTGGGGGTGCTTTGCTGGTGACACTGTCTGTGATTTATTTAGAATTCAAGGCACACTTAACCAGCATGGCTACCACAGCATTCTGCAGAAATACGCCATCCCATCTGGCTTGGGCTTAGTTGGACTATCATTTGTTTTTCAACAGGACAATGACCCAACACACCACCAGGCGGTGTAAGGGCTATTTTACCAAGAAGGAGAGTGATGGAATGCTGCATCAGATGACCTGGCCTCCACAATCCCCCGACCTCAACCAAATTGAAATGGTTTGGGATGAGTCAGACCACAGTGCTCAGCCTATGTGGGAACTCCTTCAAGACTTTTGGGAAAGCATTCCAGGTGAGGCTGGTTGAGAGAATGCCAAGAGTGTGCAAAGCTGTCATCAAGGCAAAGGGTGGCTATTTGAATTGTTTGTTTAACACTTTTTTGGTTACTACATGATTCCATATGTGTTATTTCATAGTTTTGATGTCTTCACTATTATTCTACAATTTAGAAAATAGTAAAAATAAAGAAAAACCCTTGAATGAGTAGGTATTCTAAAGCTTTTGACCGGTGGTGTATATACAGTGCATTCAGATAGTATTCAGACCCCTTGACTTTTTCCATATTTTGTTACTTTACAGCCTTATTCTAAAATGAATTAAATTGTTTTTTCCCCCTCATCAATCTACACACAATACCCCATAATGACAAAGCAAAAACAGGTTTTTAGAAATGTTTGCTAATTTATAAAAAAAATATATATATATATATTACATTTACATAAGTATTCAGACCCTTTAATCAGTATTTTGTTGAAGCACCTTTGGCAGTGATTACAGCATCGAGTCTTCTTGGGTATGACGCTACAAGCTTGGCACACCTGTATTTGGGGAGTCTCTCCCATTCTTCTCTGCAGATCCTCTCAAGCTCTATCAGGTTGGATGGGGAGTGTCGCTGCACAGCTATTTTCAGGTCTCTCCAGAGATGTTCGATCGGGTTCAAGTCCGGGCTCTGGCTGGGCCACTCAAGGACATTCAGAGACTTGTCCCGAAGCCACTCCTGCGTTGTCTTGGCTGTGTGCTTATGGTTGTTGTCCTGTTGGAAGGTGAACCTTCGCCCCAGTCTGAATTCCTGAGTGCTCTGGAGCATGTTTTCATCAAGGATCTCACTGTACTTTGCTCCGTTCATCTTTGCTTCGATCCTGACTAGTCTCCCAGTCCCTGCCGCTGAAAGACATCCCCACAGCATGATGCTGCCACCACTATGCTTCACCATAGGGATGGTGCCAGGTTTCCACCAGAAACTGTCATGCACGTCGATCCAGAGCATCCCAAACATGCTCTATGAGTGACATGTCTGGTGAGAATGCAGGCCATGGAAGAACTGGGACATTTTCAGCTTCCAGGATATGTGTACAGAGCCTTGCGACATCGGGCTGTGCATTATCATGCTGAAACATGAGGTGATGGCAGCGGATGAATGGTACGACAACGGGCCTCAGGATCTCGTCACCGTATCTCTGTGCATAATAAAATTGCCATCGATAAAATGCAATTGTTTTCGTTGTCTTTAGCTTATGCATGTCCATACCATAACCCACAACCACCATGAGCAAACCGAGAGGTGAAGAGGGAGGGGAGAAAAGAGAGGTGTAGAGGGAGAGAGAGAGGTGTAGAGGGAGAGAGAGAGGTGTAGAGGGAGAGAGAGAGGTGTAGAGGGAGAGAGAGAGGTGTAGAGGAAGAGAGAGAGGTGTAGAGGGAGAGAGAGAGTTGTAGAGGGAGAGAGAGAGGTGTAGAGGGAGAGAGAGAGAGGTGTAGAGGGAGAAGAGAGAGGTGTACAGTGAGAAGAGAGAGGTGTAGAGAGAGAGAGAGAGGTGTAGAGGGAGAGAGAGAGGTGTACAGTGAGAAGAGAGAGGTGTAGAGGGAGAAGAGAGGTGTAGAGGGAGATAGAGAGGTGTAGAGGGAGAAGAGAGAGGTGTAGAGGGAGAGAGAGAGGTGTAGAGGGAGAGGTGTAGAGGGAGAGAGAGAGGTGTAGAGGGAGAAGAGAGAGGTGTAGAGGGAGGGAGAGAGGTGTAGAGGGAGAAGAGAGAGGTGTAGAGAGAGAGAGAGAGGTGTAGAGGGAGAGAGAGGTGTAGAGGGGGAGAGAGAGGTGTAGAGGGAGAGAGAGAGGTGTACAGTGAGAAGAGAGAGGTGTAGAGGGAGAAGAGAGGTGTAGAGGGAGATAGAGAGGTGTAGAGGGAGAAGAGAGAGGTGTAGAGGGAGAGAGAGAGGTGTAGAGGGAGAAGAGAGAGGTGTAGAGAGAGAGAGAGAGAGAGGTGTAGAGGGAGAGAGAGAGGTGTAGAGGGAGAAGAGAGGTGTAGAGGGAGAAGAGAGGTGTAGAGGGAGAAGAGAGAGGTGTAGAGAGAGAGAGAGGTGTAGAGGGGGAGAGAGTGGTGTAGAGGGAGAAGAGAGGTGTAGAGGGAGAGAGAGAGGTGTAGAGGGAGAGAGAGAGGTGTAGTAGGAGAAGAGAGAGGTGTAGAGGGAGATAGAGAGGTGTACAGTGAGAAGAGAGAGGTGTAGAGGGAGAAGAGAGAGGTGTAGAGGGAGAGAGAGAGGTGTAGAGGGAGAAGAGAGAGGTGTACAGTGAGAAGAGAGAGGTGTAGAGGGAGAAGAGAGAGGTGTAGAGGGAGAGAGAGAGGTGTAGAGGGAGAGAGAGAGAGGTGTAGAGGGGGAGAGAGAGGTGTAGAGGGAGAAGAGAGAGGTGTAGAGGGAGAAGAGAGAGGTGTAGAGGGAGAGAGAGAGAGAGGTGTAGAGGGAGAAGAGAGGTGTAGAGAGAGAAGAGAGAGGTGTAGAGGGAGAGAGAGAGGTGTAGAGGGAGAAGAGAGAGGTGTAGAGGGAGAGAGAGAGGTGTAGAGGGAGAAGAGAGAGGTGTAGAGGGAGAGAGAGAGGGGGAGAGGGGGAGAGAGAGGTGTACAGTGAGAAGAGAGAGGTGTAGAGGGAGAAGAGAGAGGTGTAGAGGGAGAGAGAGAGGTGTAGAGGGGGAGAGAGAGGTGTAGAGGGAGAGAGAGAGGTGTAGAGGGAGAGAGAGAGGTGTAGAGAGAGAGAGAGAGAGGTGTAGAGGGAGAGAGAGAGGTGTAGAGGGAGAGAGAGAGGTGTAGAGAGAGAGAGAGAGAGGTGTAGAGAGAGAGAGAGGGGTGTATAGGGGGAGAGAGAGGTGTAGAGGGAAAGAGAAGTGCCCTGTTGGGTAGAACTTGCAAGCTAAGCATTTCACTGTATTCTACTTGCATGTGACAAATAAAAATTGGAAAGTTGATTACAACTGCAAACTTGGCAGCCACTGCTTACAGACCTTCTCTTTCCTCTCCTCCCCCATGCATATTGATGATCTGTTGATCTCCAGTTTCCCAGGAGTCCCCTACAGAGGTCAAGTCTGGGTCATGTCTCTGTGTGTGTGTATGTGTGTGTATGTGTGTGTATGTGTGTGTGTGTGTGTGTGTGTGTGTGTGTGTGTGTGTGTGTGTGTGTGTGTGTGTGTGTGTGTGTGTGTGTGTGTGTGTGTGTGTGTGTGCGTATGTATATCATGGCTAATGGTTAATGGACTGTGTAGGGGGAGGAGTCATGATGAATGAACTCACTGAAGCCTACCAATAACCTTTCACCTCTCCTCCTCTCCCTCTCCCTCTCCCCTCCTTCTCTTCCTCATCCTGTCCTCTTTCTCCTCTCCTCCAACTCTCCTGCAGGAGGGATGGGATCCAGATACATGTTGAGACCTGTTCAGCATGGTTAGGCAGAGGCAGATTGGCCATCTGGCAATTCTGGCAAATACCAGATGGGCTGGACCATTTTTTTGTTGGGTGGGTTGGTCGAATTTGACACACAAATATGTTTTTATATAAAAACAAAACAATGAAAAAGATGGGCCGGCCCAGTTTTCTGATAGGCTGAGCTGAGGTCACAGTCAAACACAGCATCAACAAAGAGACAGACAAGATCATGGATCGAAAAAAACGCAAAGGTGCTTATAAACGTAGAAAGAGCACATTCTACATTTTCACCTCAATCAAACGTCCTATTTTTGGTGCGGATAAAACCATGATTTGGTCAAACAGTAAAGTGCATTATCCTAATGATTCCTGTAAGTAAAGTGTCTGCCCACTCCACGATCTACATCACATCAATGGAGACTGAGTGGAGACTGAGTGGAGACTGAGTGGAGACTGAGTGGAGACTGAGTGGAGACTGAGTGGAGACTGTGTGGAGACTGAGTGGAGACTGAGTGGAGACTGAGTGGAGACTGTGTGGAGACTGAGTGGAGACTGAGTGGAGACTGAGTGGAGACTGAGTGGAGACGAGACTGTGTGGAGACTGAGTGGAGACTGAGTGGAGACTGAGTGGAGACTGAGTGGAGACTGAGTGGAGACTGAGTGGAGACGAGACTGTGTGGAGACTGAGTGGAGACTGAGTGGAGACTGAGTGGAGACTGAGTGGAGACTGAGTGGAGACTGAATGGAGACTGAATGGAGACTGAGTGGAGACTGAGTGGAGACTGAGTGGAGACTGAGTGGAGACTGAGTGGAGACTGTGTGGAGACTGAGTGGAGACTGAGTGGAGACTGAGTGGAGACTGTGTGGAGACTGAGTGGAGACGAGACTGTGTGGAGACTGAGTGGAGACTGAGTGGAGACTGAGTGGAGACTGAGTGGAGACTGAGTGGAGACTGAATGGAGACTGAGTGGAGACTGAGTGGAGACTGAGTGGAGACTGAGTGGAGACTGTGTGGAGACTGAGTGGAGACGAGACTGAGTGGAGACTGAGTGGAGACTGAGTGGAGACTGAGTGGAGACTGAGTGGAGACTGAATGGAGACTGAGTGGAGACTGAGTGGAGACTGAGTGGAGACTGAGTAGAGACTGAGTGGAGACTGAGTGGAGACTGTGTGGAGACTGAGTGGAGACTGAGTGGAGACTGAGTGGAGACGAGACTGTGTGGAGACTGAGTGGAGACTGAGTGGAGACTGAGTGGAGACTGAGTGGAGACTGAGTGGAGACTGAGTGGAGACTGTGTGGAGACTGAGTGGAGACTGAGTGGAGACTGAGTGGAGACTGTGTGGAGACTGAGTGGAGACGAGACTGTGTGGAGACTGAGTGGAGACTGAGTGGAGACTGAGTGGAGACTGAGTGGAGACTGAGTGGAGACTGAGTGGAGACGAGACTGTGTGGAGACTGAGTGGAGACTGTGTGGAGACTGAGTGGAGACTGAGTGGAGACTGAGTGGAGACGAGACTGTGTGGAGACTGAGTGGAGACTGAGTGGAGACTGAGTGGAGACTGAGTGGAGACTGAATGGAGACTGAGTGGAGACTGAGTGGAGACTGTGTGGAGACTGAGTGGAGACTGAGTGGAGACTGAGTGGAGACTGAGTGGAGACGAGACTGTGTGGAGACTGAGTGGAGACTGAGTGGAGACTGAGTGGAGACTGAGTGGAGACTGAGTGGAGACGAGACTGTGTGGAGACTGAGTGGAGACTGAGTGGAGACTGAGTGGAGACTGAGTGGAGACTGAGTGGAGACTGAGTGGAGACTGAGTGGAGACGAGACTGTGTGGAGACTGAGTGGAGACTGTGTGGAGACTGAGTGGAGACTGAGTGGAGACTGAGTGGAGACGAGACTGAGTGGAGACTGAGTGGAGACTGAGTGGAGACTGAGTGGAGACTGAGTGGAGACTGTGTGGAGACTGAGTGGAGACTGAGTGGAGACTGAGTGGAGACTGAGTTGAGACTGAGTGGAGACTGTGTGGAGACTGAGTGGAGACTGAGTGGAGACTGTGTGGAGACTGAGTGGAGACGAGACTGTGTGGAGACTGAGTGGAGACTGAGTGGAGACTGAGTGGAGACTGAGTGGAGACGAGACTGAATGGAGACTGAGTGGAGACTGTGTGGAGACTGAGTGGAGACTGAGTGGAGACTGAGTGGAGACGAGACTGTGTGGAGACTGAGTGGAGACTGAGTGGAGACTGAGTGGAGACTGAGTGGAGACTGAGTGGAGACTGAATGGAGACTGAGTGGAGACTGAGTGGAGACTGTGTGGAGACTGAGTGGAGACTGAGTGGAGACTGAGTGGAGACGAGACTGAGTGGAGACGAGACTGTGTGGAGACTGAGTGGAGACTGAGTGGAGACTGAGTGGAGACTGAGTGGAGACTGAGTGGAGACGAGACTGTGTGGAGACTGAGTGGAGACTGTGTGGAGACTGAGTGGAGACCACCCTTGGTTTGTGCTGTGGTGGAGACCTCTGTGGGCTATACTCGGCCTTGTCTCAGGATTGTAAGTTGGTGGTTGAGGATATCCCTCTAGTGGTGCGGGGGCTGTGCTTTGGCAGAGTGGGTGGGGTTATATCCTTCCTGTTTGGCCCTGTCCGGGGGTTTCTTCGGATGGGGCCACAGTGTCTCCGGACCGCTCCTGTCTCAGCCTCCAGTATTTATGCTGCAGTAGTTTATGTGTCGGGGGGCTGGGGTTAGTTGGTTATACCTGGAGTACTTCTCCTGTCTTATCCAGTGTCCTGTGTGAATTTAAGTATGCTCTCTCTAATTCTCTCGTTCTCTCTTTCTCTCTGAGAACCTGAGCCCTAGGACCATACGTCAGGACTACCGGGCATGATGACACCTTGCTGTCCCCAGTCCGCCTGGCCTTGCTGCTATTCCAGTTTCAACTGTTCTGCCTGCGGTTACGAAACCCCTACCTGTCCCAGACCTGCTGTTTTCAACTCTTAATGATCGGCTATGAAAAGCCAACTGAGAGACCTGAGCCCTAGGACCATACGCCGGGACTACCGGCCGTGGTGACTCCTTGCTGTCCCCAGTCCGCCTGGCCTTGCTGCTATTCCAGTTTCAACTGTTCTGCCTGCGGTTATGGAACCCCTACCTGTCCCAGACCTGCTGTTTTCAACTCTTAATGATCGGCTATGAAAAGCCAACTGAGATTTATTCCTGATTATTATTTGACCATGCTTGTCACTTATGAACATTTTTGAACATCTTGGCATGGTTCTGTTATAATCTTCACCCGGCACAGCCAGAAGAGGACTGGCCACCCCTCATAGCCTGGTTCCTCTCTAGGTTTCTTCCTAGGTTTTCGCCTTTCTAGGGAGTTTTTCCTAGCCACCGTGCTTCTACACCTGCATTACTAGCTGTTTGGGGTTTTAGGCTGGGTTTCTGTACAGCACTTCGAGATATTAGCTGATGTAAGAAGGGCTATATAAAATAAAATTGAATTGAATTGAGTGGAGACTGAGTGGAGACGAGACTGTGTGGAGACTGAGTGGAGACTGAGTGGAGACTGAGTGGAGACTGAGTGGAGACTGAGTGGAGACTGAATGGAGACTGAGTGGAGACTGAGTGGAGACTGTGTGGAGACTGAGTGGAGACTGAGTGGAGACTGAGTGGAGACTGAGTGGAGACTGTGTGGAGACTGAGTGGAGACTGTGTGGAGACTGAGTGGAGACTGAGTGGAGACTGAGTGGAGACTGTGTGGAGACTGAGTGGAGACTGAGTGGAGACTGAGTGGAGACTGAGTGGAGACTGTGTGGAGACTGAGTGGAGACTGAGTGGAGACTGAGTGGAGACTGAGTGGAGACTGAGAGGAGACTGAGTGGAGACTGAGTGGAGACTGTGTGGAGACTGAATGGAGACTGAGTGGAGACTGAGTGGAGACTGAGTGGAGACTGAGTGGAGACTGTGTGGAGACTGAGTGGAGACTGAGTGGAGACTGAGTGGAGACTGAGTGGAGACTGTGTGGAGACTGAGTGGTCATTACTGTCAGTCGATACTTTAACAAATGTAAATTCTTAAACCCTTACTGTGCACCTTACAGTCTCCCGAGTGGTGCAGTGGTCTAAGGCACCTCAGTGGTCTAAGGCATCGCAGTGGTCTAAGGCATCGCAGTGGTCTAAGGCATCGCAGTGGTCTAAGGCACCTCAGTGGTCTAAGGCATCGCATCGCAGTGGTCTAAGGCATCGCAGTGGTCTAAGGCATCTCAGTGGTCTAAGGCATCGCAGTGGTCTAAGGCATCGCAGTGGTCTAAGGCATCGCAGTGGTCTAAGGCATCGCAGTGGTCTAAGGCATCGCAGTGGTCTAAGGCATCGCAGTGGTCTAAGGCATCGCATCGCAGTGGTCTAAGGCATCGCAGTGGTCTAAGGCATCTCAGTGGTCTAAGGCATCTCAGTGGTCTAAGGCATCGCAGTGGTCTAAGGCATCGCAGTGGTCTAAGGCATCGCAGTGGTCTAAGGCATCCCATCGCAGTGGTCTAAGGCATCGCAGTGGTCTAAGGCATCGCAGTGGTCTAAGGCATCGCAGTGGTCTAAGGCATCCCATCGCAGTGGTCTAAGGCATCGCAGTGGTCTAAGGCATCGCAGTGGTCTAAGGCATCGCAGTGGTCTAAGGCACATCAGTGGTCTAAGGCATCGCAGTGGTCTAAGGCACCGCAGTGGTCTAAGGCATCTCAGTGGTCTAAGGCATCGCAGTGGTCTAAGGCATCGCATCTCAGTGGTCTAAGGCATCGCAGTGGTCTAAGGCATCGCAGTGGTCTAAGGCATCGCAGTGGTCTAAGGCATCGCAGTGGTCTAAGGCATCGCATCGCAGTGGTCTAAGGCATCGCAGTGGTCTAAGGCATCGCAGTGGTCTAAGGCATCTCAGTGGTCTAAGGCATCGCAGTGGTCTAAGGCATCGCAGTGGTCTAAGGCATCGCAGTGGTCTAAGGCATCGCAGTGGTCTAAGGCATCGCAGTGGTCTAAGGCATCGCAGTGGTCTAAGGCATCGCAGTGGTCTAAGGCATCGCATCTCAGTGGTCTAAGGCATTGCAGTGGTCTAAGGCATCGCAGTGGTCTAAGGCACCTCAGTGGTCTAAGGCATCGCAGTGGTCTAAGGCATCGCAGTGGTCTAAGGCATCTCAGTGGTCTAAGGCATCTCAGTGGTCTAAGGCACCTCAGTGGTCTAAGGCATCGCATCGCAGTGGTCTAAGGCATCGCAGTGGTCTAAGGCATCGCAGTGGTCTAAGGCATCGCAGTGGTCTAAGGCATCGCAGTGGTCTAAGGCATCGCATCGCAGTGGTCTAAGGCATCGCAGTGGTCTAAGGCATCGCAGTGGTCTAAGGCATCGCATCGCAGTGGTCTAAGGCATCGCAGTGGTCTAAGGCATCGCAGTGGTCTAAGGCATCTCAGTGGTCTAAGGCATCGCAGTGGTCTAAGGCATCTCAGTGGTCTAAGGCATCGCAGTGGTCTAAGGCATCGCAGTGGTCTAAGGCATCGCAGTGGTCTAAGGCATCGCAGTGGTCTAAGGCATCGCAGTGGTCTAAGGCATCGCATCGCAGTGGTCTAAGGCATCTCAGTGGTCTAAGGCATCTCAGTGGTCTAAGGCATCGCAGTGGTCTAAGGCATCGCAGTGGTCTAAGGCATCGCAGTGGTCTAAGGCATCGCAGTGGTCTAAGGCATCGCAGTGGTCTAAGGCATCGCAGTGGTCTAAGGCATCGCAGTGGTCTAAGGCATCGCAGTGGTCTAAGGCATCGCATCTCAGTGGTCTAAGGCATCGCAGTGCTCGCTGTGCCATTAGAAATCCTGGTTCGAATCCAGGCTCTGTCGTAGCCGGCCGGTTTGATTTCCACGGTGTGCCAGTATAAAAAAATTACGTATGCACTAACTGTAAGTTGCTCTGGATATGAGCGTCTGCTTAATGACTTTAAATGTACCTATGTTCATCCTGAGTGACTTTTTTTGTTTGCTGAAATCCACTTTTTAATAAAACGTGAATCAAATACAACCACCAACTGTTTCCTCGTATCGATTGACAGTCGGAGGTACACTTCACCCGAAGTAACATCCAGCTTGTCCTGCTGGAAGGAGAACCTCCGTCCTAGTCTCAAATCTCTGGAAGACTGAAACAGGTTTCCCACAAGAATTTCCTTGTATTTAGCGCCATCCATCATTCCTTCAATTCTGACCAGTTTCCCAGTCCCTGCCGATGAAAAACATCCCCACAGCATGATGCTGCCACCACCATGCTTCACTGTGGGGATGGCGTTCTCGGGGTGATGAGAGGTGTTGGGTTTGAGCCAGACATAGCGTTTTCCTTGATGGCCAAAAATATAAATTTTAGTCTCATCTGACCAGAGTACCTTCTTCCATATGTTTGGGGAGTCTCCCACATGCCTTTTTGCGAACACCAAACGTGTTTGCTTATTCTTTTCTTTAAGAAATTGCTTTTTTTCTGGCCACTCTTCCGTAAAGCCCAGCTCTGTGGATGTGTACAGCTTAAAGTGGTCCTATGGACAGATACTCCAATCTCCGCTGTGGAGCTTTGCAGCTCCTTCAGGGTTATCTTTGGTCTCTTTGTTGCCTCTCTGATTAATGCCCTCCTTGCCTGATCCGTGAGTTTTGGTGGGCGGCCCTCTCTTGGCAGGTTTGTTGTGGTGCCATGTTCCTTCCAATTTTTAATAATGGATTTAGTGGTGCTCCGTGGGATGTTCAAAGTTTCAGATATTTTTTTATAACCCAACCCTGATCTGTACTTCTCCACAACTCTGTCCCTGACCTGTTTGGAGAGCTCCTTGGTCTTCATGGTGCCGCTTGCTTGGTGGAGCCCCTTGCTTGGTGGTGTTGCAGACTGGGGCCTTTCAGAACATGTGTATATATGGTGAGATGAATACTTTTGCAAGGCACTGGTCTACAGTTTATCATAAGGTACTCTACCTCAGGCGAGCAATACCTCGAGACTTCTTTAATATTAGACATCGCGCACCAGCTGTTATTGACAAATAGACACACCCCCCCCACCCCTTGTCTTACCAGACGTAGCTGCTCTGTCCTGCCGATGGAAAACCCAGCCAGCTCTATATTATCTGTGTCGTCGTTCAGCCACGACTCGGTGAAACATAAGATATTACAGTTATTAATGTCCCGTTGGTAGGATATTCCATTTTGTTTTCCAATGATTGCACGTTGGCCAATAGAACGGATGGTAGTGGAAGTTTACTCACTCGCCTACGAATTCTCAGAAGGCAGCCCGACCTCCGCCCTCTTTTTCTCAATGACGGGGATTTGGGCCCGTTCCCGAGAAAGCATTATATCCTTCGCGTCGGACTCGTTAAAGAAAAATTCTTAATCCAGTGCGAGGTGAGTAATCTCTGTTCTGATGTCCAGAAGTTATTTTAGGTCATAAGAGACAGTAGCAGCAACATTATGTACAAAATAAGTAAAAAAATAAGTTACAAACAACGCGAACAAACTAACAAAATAGCACAGTTGGTTAGGAGCCTGTAAAACGGCAGCCATCCCCTCCGCCACCATTATATCTGGGTGCTGTACCAAGGTGTTGTATCGAGGTGCTGTATCAAGGTGCTGTATCAAGGTGCTGTATCAAGGTGTTGTATCAAGGTGCTGTATCAAGGTGCTGTATCAAGGTGCTGTATCAGATAGTGTAGTCAATATCAGGCCAGTAAGGAGATGGAAGTAGCTAGATAGTGTAGCCAATATCAGGCCAGGGTGACGGCTAAAGCACATTTATTGTGGAGATTTACAACTACGGCATTAAAGTAAAAAAAATATTACTCCTATAAAAACACTCTCCCAACTCCCAACTTCAGCAGACAAGTTTCAAATTATCACTGAAGTTTCTAGCCACTAGCATAAACTAGCTAGCTGTGAAGGGCTCAACTGGCTGAAGTGCCTGAATCAGGGAAGGGCTCAACTGGCTGAAGTGCCTGAATCAGGGAAGGGCTCAACTGGCTGAAGTGCCTGAATCAGGGAAGGGCTCAACTGGCTGAACTGCCTGAATCAGGGAAGGGCTCAACTGGCTGAACTGCCTGAATCAGGGAAGGGCTCAACTGGCTGAACTGCCTGAATCAGGGAAGGGCTCAACTGGCTGAACTGCCTGAATCAGGGAAGGGCTCAACTGGCTGAACTGCCTGAATCAAATCGTTCGTCTCCGCTAGACTCTCAGCTGTTCGATAATGTTGTGTCCATAGCTACAGATCATTCAGACAGTATTCACACCCCTTGACTTTTTCCACATGTTGTTGTGTTACAGCCTGAATTTAAAATGGATTCAATTAAGATTTTGTGTCACTGATCTACACAAAAATCTTTGAACAATTTTTTTATATTTAGAGTTAGTGTATGTGTTTTGAGTTTCCATTTCCTCAGATGTTGAACCTTAAATTCATTAGCCTGTGAAATTAGAGTCTTATTTTGACAGTAAAATAGCAACTATACTCTAATTGTCAACCTTAAAATCATGACTATCACTGGATTAGGTTGCATATCGAAATATCTTCAATCATCAAATCAAATCAAAGTTTATTGGTCACATACACAGACGTTATCGCAGGTGAAATGATTATGTTTCCAGCTCCAAAAGTACAGTAACACCTAGCAATACAATAACAATACACACATCATCCAACAAGTCAAAGAAACTGAACGAGCAACATCAGAACGAGCAATGTCAGAGTCCAGTATATATACTGAACAAAAATATAAATGTAACATGTAAAGTGTTGGTCCCATGTTTCATGAGCTGAAATAAAAGATACCAGAAATGTTCCATAAGCACAAAAAGCGTATTTCTCTCAATTGTTGAGTACAAATTTGTTTACATCCCTGTTAGTGAGCATTTCTCTTTTGCCAATATAATCCATCCACCTGATAGGTGTGGCATATCAAGAAGATGATTAAATGGCATGATCATTACACAGGTGCACCTTGTGCTGGGGACAATAAAAGGCCCCTCTAAAATGTGCAGTTCTGTCACACAACACAATGCCACAAATGTCTCAAGTTTTGAGGGAGTGTGTAATTGGCATGCTGACTGCAGGAATGTCCACCAGAGCTGTTGCCAGAGAAATTATTGTTCATTTCTCTACCATAAGCCGCCTCCAACGTTGTTTTAGAGAATTTGGCAGTACGCCCAACCGGCCTCACAACCACAGACCACATGTAACCACACCAGCCCAGGACCTCCCCAGACCAGATGTAACCACACCAGCCCAGGACCTCCCCAGACCACATGTAACCACACCAGCCCAGGACCTCCCCAGACCAGATGTAACCACACCAGCCCAGGACCTCCACATCTGGTTTCTTTCCTGCAGGATCGTCTGAGACCCGGACAGCTGATGACCAACAGATGCATATCTGTATTCCCAGTCATGTGAAATCCATAGATTAGGGCCTAATTTATTTATTTAAATTGACTGATTTCCTTATATGAACTGTAACTCAGTAAAATATTTTAAATTGTTACATTGCGTTTATATTTTTGTTCAGTGTCTATGATGGTGTGTGTATAGACAGTTTGGACAGTATATGAATAGAAAAGGGTCTGTACAGCAGTAGTTATATAGGATGAACCATGACTAGAATACATTATATACATATGAAGTGGACAGCAGTAGTTATATAGGATGAACCATGACTAGAATACAGTATATACATATGAAGTGGACAGCAGTAGTTATATAGGATGAGCCATGACTAGAATACAGTATATACATATGAAGAGGACAGCAGTAGTTATATAGGATGAACCATGACTAGAATACAGTATATACATATGAAGAGGACAGCAGTAGTTATATAGGATGAACCATGACTAGAATACAGTATATACATATGAAGAGGACAGCAGTAGTTATATAGGATGAACCATGACTAGAATACAGTATATACATATGAAGTGGATAAAACAGTATGTACATTTAAGTCATTTAGCAGACGCTCTTATCCAGAGCAACTTACAGTTAGGGAGTGCATACATGTTTTTAGTTTTTTTCATTCTGGCCCCCCGTGGGAATCGAACCCACAACCCTGGCGTTGCAAGCGCCATGCTCTACCAACTGAGCTACACGGGACTGTAAACATTATTAAAGTGACCAGTGTTCAATGACTATGTCTAAGGTGTCCAGGCACTACACAGCTGATTCAAATAATCAACTCATCATCAAGATTTTATGATTTTAATCAGCTGTGTAGTGCTAGGGCAAAAACCAACCGGACCGAGTTTGGGAAACCTTGTTCTAGGTTAGTGTGTAGGGACCAGTGTTCTAGGTTAGTGGGTAGGGAAAAGTGTTCTAGGTTAGTGGGTAAGTGGGTAGGGACCAGTGTTCTAGGTTAGTGGGTAAGTGGGTAGGGACCAGTGTTCTAGGTTAGTGGGTAGGGACCAGTGTTCTAGGTTAGTGGGTAGGGACCAGTGTTCTAGGTTAGTGGGTAGGGACCAGTGTTCTAGGTTAGTGGGTTGGGACCAGTGTTCTAGGTTAGTGGGTAGGGACCAGTGTTCTAGGTTAGTGTGTAGGGACCAGTGTTCTAGGTTAGTGGGTAGGGACCAGTGTTCTAGGTTAGTGGGTAGGGACCAGTGTTCTAGGTTAGTGGGTAAGTGGGTAGGGACCAGTGTTCTAGGTTAGTGGGTAAGTGGGTTGGGACCAGTGTTCTAGGTTAGTGGGTAAGTGGGTTGGGATCAGTGTTCTAGGTTAGTGGGTAAGTACCAGTGTTCTAGGTTAGTGGGTAAGTGGGTAGGGACCAGTGTTCTAGGTTAGTGGGTTGGGACCAGTGTTATACGTTAGTGGGTAAGTGGGTTGGGACCAGTGTTCTAGGTTAGTGGGTAAGTGGGTTGGGACCAGTGTTCTAGGTTAGTGGGTAAGTACCAGTGTTCTAGGTTAGTGGGTAAGTGGGTAGGGACCAGTGTTCTAGGTTAGTGGGTAAGTACCAGTGTTCTAGGTTAGTGGGTAAGTGGGTAGGGACCAGTGTTCTAGGTTAGTGGGTTGGGACCAGTGTTATAGGTTAGTGGGTAAGTGGGTAGGGACCAGTGTTCTAGGTTAGTGGGTAGGGACCAGTGTTCTAGGTTAGTGGGTAGGGACCAGTGTTCTAGGTTAGTGGGTAGGGACCAGTGTTCTAGGTTAGTGGGTAGGGACCAGTGTTCTAGGTTAGTGGGTAGGGACCAGTGTTCTAGGTTAGTGGGTAGGGACCAGTGTTCTAGGTTAGTGGGTAGGGACCAGTGTTCTAGGTTAGTGGGTAGGGACCAGTGTTCTAGGTTAGTGGGTAAGTGGGTAGGGACCAGTGTTCTAGGTTAGTGGGTAAGTGGGTTGGGACCAGTGTTCTAGGTTAGTGGGTAAGTGGGTTGGGACCAGTGTTCTAGGTTAGTGGGTAAGTACCAGTGTTCTAGGTTAGTGGGTAAGTGGGTAGGGACCAGTGTTCTAGGTTAGTGGGTTGGGACCAGTGTTATAGGTTAGTGGGTAAGTGGGTAGGGACCAGTGTTCTAGGTTAGTGGGTAGGGACCAGTGTTCTAGGTTAGTGGGTAGGGACCAGTGTTCTAGGTTAGTGGGTAGGGACCAGTGTTCTAGGTTAGTGGGTAGGGACCAGTGTTCTAGGTTAGTGGGTAGGGACCAGTGTTCTAGGTTAGTGGGTTGGGACAAGTGTTCTAGGTTAGTGGGTAGGGACCAGTGTTCTAGGTTAGTGGGTAGGGACCAGTGTTCTAGGTTAGTGGGTAGGGACCAGTGTTCTAGGTTAGTGGGTAGGGACCAGTGTTCTAGGTTAGTGGGTAGGGACCAGTGTTCTAGGTTAGTGGGTTGGGACCAGTGTTCTAGGTTAGTGGGTAGGGACCAGTGTTCTAGGTTAGTGGGTAGGGACCAGTGTTCTAGGTTAGTGGGTAGGGACCAGTGTTCTAGGTTAGTGGGTAGGGACCAGTGTTCTAGGTTAGTGGGTAGGGACCAGTGTTCTAGGTTAGTGGGTAAGTGTGTAGGGACCAGTGTTCTAGGTTAGTGGGTAAGTGGGTTGGGACAAGTGTTCTAGGTTAGTGGGTAGGGACCAGTGTTCTAGGTTAGTGGGTAGGGACCAGTGTTCTAGGTTAGTGGGTAGGGACCAGTGTTCTAGGTTAGTGGGTAAGTGGGTAGGGACCAGTGTTCTAGGTTAGTGGGTAAGTGGGTAGGGACCAGTGTTCTAGGTTAGTGGGTAGGGACCAGTGTTCTAGGTTAGTGGGTAGGGACCAGTGTTCTAGGTTAGTGGGTAGGGACCAGTGTTCTAGGTTAGTGGGTAGGGACCAGTGTTCTAGGTTAGTGGGTAGGGACCAGTGTTCTAGGTTAGTGGGTAGGGACCAGTGTTCTAGGTTAGTGGGTAGGGACCAGTGTTCTAGGGTTAGTGGGTAGGGGACCAGTGTTCTAGGTTAGTGGGTAGGGACAGTGTTCTAGGTTAGTGGGTAGGGACCAGTGTTCTAGGTTAGTGGGTAAGTGGGTAGGGACCAGTGTTCTAGGTTAGTGGGTAAGTGGGTTGGGACCAGTGTTCTAGGTTAGTGGGTAAGTGGGTTGGGACCAGTGTTCTAGGTTAGTGGGTAAGTACCAGTGTTCTAGGTTAGTGGGTAAGTGGGTAGGGACCAGTGTTCTAGGTTAGTGTGTAGGGACCAGTGTTATAGGTTAGTGGGTAAGTGGGTAGGGACCAGTGTTCTAGGTTAGTGGGTAGGGACCAGTGTTCTAGGTTAGTGGGTTGGGACCAGTGTTATAGGTTAGTGGGTAAGTGGGTAGGGACCAGTGTTCTAGGTTAGTGGGTAGGGACCAGTGTTCTAGGTTAGTGGGTAGGGACCAGTGTTCTAGGTTAGTGGGTAGGGACCAGTGTTCTAGGTTAGTGGGTAGGGACCAGTGTTCTATGTTAGTGGGTAGGGACCAGTGTTCTAGGTTAGTGGGTAGGGACCAGTGTTCTAGGTTAGTGGGTAGGGACCAGTGTTCTAGGTTAGTGGGTAGGGACCAGTGTTCTAGGTTAGTGGGTTGGGACAAGTGTTCTAGGTTAGTGGGTAGGGACCAGTGTTCTAGGTTAGTGGGTAGGGACCAGTGTTCTAGGTTAGTGGGTAGGGACCAGTGTTCTAGGTTAGTGGGTAGGGACCAGTGTTCTAGGTTAGTGGGTAGGGACCAGTGTTCTAGGTTAGTGGGTTGGGACTAGTGTTCTAGGTTAGTGGGTAGGGACCAGTGTTCTAGGTTAGTGGGTAGGGACCAGTGTTCTAGGTTAGTGGGTAGGGACCAGTGTTCTAGGTTAGTGGGTTGGGACCAGTGTTCTAGGTTAGTGGGTAGGGACCAGTGTTCTAGGTTAGTGGGTAAGTGTGTAGGGACCAGTGTTCTAGGTTAGTGGGTAAGTGGGTTGGGACAAGTGTTCTAGGTTAGTGGGTAAGTGGGTTGGGACAAGTGTTCTAGGTTAGTGGGTAGGGACCAGTGTTCTAGGTTAGTGGGTAGGGACCAGTGTTCTAGGTTAGTGGGTAGGGACCAGTGTTCTAGGTTAGTGGGTTGGGACCAGTGTTCTAGGTTAGTGGGTTGGGACCAGTGTTCTAGGTTAGTGGGTAGGGACCAGTGTTCTAGGTTAGTGGGTAGGGACCAGTGTTCTAGGTTAGTGGGTAGGGACCAGTGTTCTAGGTTAGTGGGTAGGGACCAGTGTTCTAGGTTAGTGGGTAGGGACCAGTGTTCTAGGTTAGTGGGTAGGGACCAGTGTTCTAGGTTAGTGGGTAGGGACCAGTGTTCTAGGTTAGTGGGTAAGTGTGTAGGGACCAGTGTTCTAGGTTAGTGTGTAGGGACCAGTGTTCTAGGTTAGTGGGTTGGGACCAGTGTTCTAGGTTAGTGGGTAAGTGTGTAGGGACCAGTGTTCTAGGTTAGTGGGTAAGGGTGTAGGGACCAGTGTTCTAGGTTAGTGGGTAAGGGTGTAGGGACCAGTGTTCTAGGTTAGTGGGTAAGTGTGTAGGGACCAGTGTTCTAGGTTAGTGGGTAAGTGTGTAGGGACCAGTGTTCTAGGTTAGTGGGTAGGGACCAGTGTTCTAGGTTAGTGGGTAGGGACCAGTGTTCTAGGTTAGTGGGTAAGTGTGTAGGGACCAGTGTTCTAGGTTAGTGGGTAAGTGTGTAGGGACCAGTGTTCTAGGTTAGTGGGTAGGGACCAGTGTTCTAGGTTAGTGTGTAGGGACCAGTGTTCTAGGTTAGTGGGTAGGGACCAGTGTTCTAGGTTAGTGGGTAAGTGTGTAGGGACCAGTGTTCTAGGTTAGTGGGTAAGTGTGTAGGGACCAGTGTTCTAGGTTAGTGGGTAAGTGTGTAGGGACCAGTGTTCTAGGTTAGTGGGTAAGTGTGTAGGGACCAGTGTTCTAGGTTAGTGGGTAGGGACCAGTGTTCTAGGTTAGTGTGTAGGGACCAGTGTTCTAGGTTAGTGGGTAGGGACCAGTGTTCTAGGTTAGTGGGTAAGTGTGTAGGGACCAGTGTTCTAGGTTAGTGGGTAAGTGTGTAGGGACCAGTGTTCTAGGTTAGTGGGTAAGTGTGTAGGGACCAGCCTACTACTCCCTGTGAAGACATAAGGCTGCAGTTGGCACTCCGTTCCAGCGGACTCTAGGACCTGGCGGAGACTTTATCCGGTGCTGCGACCTCTCCTCTGCAGCTCAGAAAGAGAAGGAGGGAGGCAGAGAGAGCGCGAGAGCGAGAGAGAGGAGGCCGGCGGATAAAGCACGGAGAAAGCCTGGATCGGTTCCGCTGTGCGCGTGCAGATGTGTACTGTAAACACGGCAACGGCACGTGAACTTGAGGAGTTTTATTTGGTTCAAGACGCACCGGATATCTCCTCCGGTAAGAAAATAACGACTGCTTGCGATGGAAGTCTGTGTCAGTCTCGCGGCGGTCCGATAGAGTCGGTTTTTCCTCCAGATGCAGACACACGGAACTGACGCCGCGGCGCGTGCCTGCCTGTCGAGGTTAACGGGTGCATTCTGTCTAGGGGCGCGTGGCCGCGGTACCTGCCCCATAAGAGCTTGTTGCAGGCAGACAGGGGAACAACAACAACAACACGGTTCCGGTTCTATTGCCTGCTCTCCGGTTCTATTGCCTGCTCTCTGGTTTTGTTGGATATTGTAGCCTGTGTAGTATTAATACAGCACATACCATGCTATACAGAGTAGTATTAATACAGCACATACCATGCTATACAGAGTAGTATTAATACAGCACATACCATGCTATACAGACTAGTATTAATACAGCACATACCATGCTATACAGAGTAGTATTAATACAGCACATACCATGCTATACAGAGTAGTATTAATACAGCACATACCATGCTATACAGAGTAGTATTAATACAGCACATACCATGCTATACAGAGTAGTATTAATACAGCACATACCATGCTATACAGAGTAGTATTAATACAGCACATACCATGCTATACAGAGTAGTATTAATACAGCACATACCATGCTATACAGAGTAGTATTAATACAGCACATACCATGCTATACAGAGTAGTATTAATACAGCACATACCATGCTATACAGAGTAGTATTAATACAGCACATACCATGCTATACAGAGTGTGACCTACAGAAACTGTCTTTGTCTCTGTGGTGAGTTGACTTCGAGTTAAGGTGGTGTGGTTCGCGCGCGCGCGCACACAAACACACACACACACACACACACACACACACACACACACACACACACACACACACACACACACACACACACACACACACACACACACACACACACACACACACACACACACACAGTATAGTAAGGTTTTGTATTGATACAGCATGTTGTCAGATGGATGTGAGCTCTGTGATGATGTCATATCCTGTACTCATTTCTAAATAGATAATCTGTTTACAGACCTGTTACAGACAGTTAGACAGGCAGACAGGCAGACAGGCAGGCAGGCAGGCAGGCAGGCAGGCAGGCAGACAGGCAGGCAGGCAGACAGGCAGGCAGACAGTTAGACAGGCAGACAGACAGACAGGCAGACAGACAGACAGAGACAGACAGACAGACAGACAGACAGACAGACAGACAGACAGACAGACAGGCAGACAGACAGGTTCATTCTGGTGTGTGTTAGTTTCTGTTTATATTAAACTATGTTTTTGTGTTTTTCTCGTTGTCAGGAAGGACTGAAGGAGGACTCACCTGGTTGCTACGGAGACAGTTTTAATATTTTAATCGGTTACCAAGCATCGCCATGCCGTCCAACACTACCACACTGCCCCCATCAGAGGACCCCACTACACACATGGTGAGGGCTGTGTGTGTTTATGTATGAGTGTAATAATTAAACAGTCAGTTATTTATTTACATCGCTCACTAACCATTCTGCATTCACGCACGCACACGAACGCAGGCACTAGAAAGAGAGAGAGGAGGGAGACAGAGAGAGAGAGAAAGAGAGAGGAGGAGGGAGAGAGAGACAGAAGGAGAGAGAGAGGGAGGGAGGAGGAGGGAGAGAGAGGAGGAGGGAGAGAGAGGAGGAGGGAGAGAGAGGAGAGGAGGGAGGAGAGAGAGAGGGAGGAGGGAGAGAGAGATGGGGAGGAGGGAGAGGGAGAGAGAGAGAGAGGAGGAGGGAGGGAGAGAGAGAGAGATAGAGGAGGAGAGAGGGGAGGAGGGAGAGAGAGAGAGATAGAGACAGACAGGAGGAGGGAGGGAGAAAGAGGAGGAGGGAGGGAGAGAGAGAGAGAGAGGGGAAGAGGGAGAGGGAGAGAGAGAGGAGGAGGGAGAGAGAGATGGGGAGGAGGGAGAGAGAGAGAGAGGGGAAGAGGGAGAGGGAGAGAGAGAGGAGGAGGGAGAGAGAGAGAAGGAAGAGAGAGAGGAGGAGACAGAGAGAGAGAGGAGGAGGAGGAGGAGGGAGGGGGGGAGGGGGAGAGAAAGAGAGGAGGTAGAGAGAGAGGAGGAGAGAGAGAGAGAGAGAGAGAGAGAGAGAGAGGATGAAAAGAGACAGAGAGAGAGAGCGAGAGAGAGAGGAGGAGGAGGGAGAGGGAGGGGAGAGAGATAGGAGGAGAGAGAGAGAGGAGGGAGGGGAGAGAGACAGAGAGAGAGGAGGGAGAGAGAGAGGAGGGAGAGAGAGGGAAGGGAGGAGGGAGAGAGAACGAGAGAGAGGAGGAGAGAGAGAGGAGCAGGGAGAGAGAGCGAGGAGGAGGAGAGAGAGGAGGAGGGAAAGAGAGAGAGAAGGAGGGAGAGAGGAGGAGGGAGAGAGAGAGGAGGAAGAGAGAGAGGAGGGTACAAATAGAGAGCGAGGAGGGAGAGAGAGAGAGAGGAGAGAGGAGGGAGAGAGGGGGAGAGAGAGAGAGAGAGGGAGAGAGAGAGTGAGAGGAGAGAGAGGGGGAGAGGGAGAGAGAGAGAGAGAGAGAGAGGAGGAGGAGGAGGGAGAGGGAGGGGAGGAGGGAGAGAGAAAGAGAGAGAGGAGGAGGGAGAGAGAGAGAGAAAGAGGGAGAGAGAGAGGAGGAGGGAGAGAGAGGAGGAAGAGAGAGGAGCAGACAAAGAGAGAGCGAGGAGGAGGAGAGAGAGGGAGGGAGGAGAGAGATAGGAGGAGGGAGAGAGAGAGAGAGAGAGGAGGAGGGAGAGAGAGAGGAGGAAGAGAGAGAGGAGGGTACAAAGAGAGAGCGAGGAGGAGGAGGGAGAGGAAGAGAGGAGGGAGGGGGGAGAGAGACAGAGAGAGAGGAGGGAGAGAGAGAGGAGGAGGAGGGAGAGAGAGAGGAGGAGGGAGAGAGAGAGAGAGAGAGAGAGAGAGAGAGAGAGAGAGAGAGAGAGAGAGAGAGAGAGAGAGAGAGAGAGAGAGAGAGAGAGAGAGAACAGAGAGGTATTTTCATGGCCTGTATGCAGCAGTGGGACTTTCCTCCTGTCTCCCAGTTACTGTCTGGTTGCTTAGCAACAACAGAGAGAGGAGGAGAGAGGAGGAGGGAGGGAGAGAGAGGAAGAGAGAGGGAGAGGGAGGGAGAGGGAGAGGGAGAGAGAGAGAGGAAGAGAGAGAGAGAGAGAGAGAGAAGAAGAGAGAGAGAGAGAGGAAGAGAGAGAGGGAGAGGGAGGGAGAGAGAGAGAGAGGGAGGGAGAGAGAGAGAGGAAGAGAGAGAGAGAGAGAGAGAGAGAGAGAGAAGAAGAGAGAGAGAGGGAAAGAGAGAGAGAGAGAGAGGGAGAGGAGGAGGAGGAGGAGGGAGAGAGGGGAAGAGAGAGAGAGAGAGAGGGAGGAGGAGGGAGAGAGAGAGAGAGATATTAAACAACAAATGTGTCATTCTTACATCAACACACCTTTCATCCTGCCCATATCCCATGTCTATCTTATGTTTCCTACTCAGAAAAATTGACATCTTAGCTTGTCCCAAAATACAATTTTAAGTTTACATTTTATTTTCTGTTGCTTACTATATTGAAACCCCAAAATAAAAACAGTGTTATTGAAAATCTCCCCTACAGCTGTAATCAAAGAGAGGCTTTATCCTCTCACACTCCATAAAACAGTGAAAAATGGTTTCTCTTATATTACAAAAAGGACATTCATCTCCAACATCTGAGTTAATAACAGATATAAAAGCATTAACTGCAATGATGCCATGCAAAACCCTCCATTGCATATCCCCAGTACCCTTTTGTAATGTTGGCTTGTACAGTGCTCTCCATGCTGGCTTTACCTTGTCATCAATGCCTAATTTTACCCTCCAAAGAGTGTATTTTCAATTTTTCAATGTATCTTTATTCAACACCTTGACACACCCCCTATATAAGTCTTCCCCATTCACCTCATCCAAACCCACCTCTTCCAATCCTCTCAAATCCAGTAATAACGCCTTTCTTTCTGACTCTGGGATATTGGGTGTAATCCCTAGTCTTGGAAATGGGATGTTTTCATCTTGTACCGTCTTCTTGTGACTATTCAGCATACCCCACTCTTCTGCTGACAGAGCCTTCCTGCAGCTTCCCAGCAGTTGTCCGACAATCCTTTCCGACCTCACCCCCAAATGTTCAGCCACCCGTCTTCCATCCATTAAGGCGGGCCCAGCCATGGCCATTAACTGTTTTAGGGTGATGATTTTGCCCTTCACCAGAATCTTGGAGAAATGTGGAACAGCTGCAGTTGTACAATCCAGTCTTGCCCCATACACCAGAGGTTCCTCCAACAGCCAATGCACTGACTCCGCTGAAGTCCAGTCTTGCCCCGTACACCAGAGGTTCCTCCAACAGCCAATGCACTGACTCCGCTGAAGTCCAGTCTTGCCCCGTACACCAGAGGTTCCTCCAGCAGCCAATGCACTGACTCTGCTGGAGTCCAGTCTTGCCCCGTACACCAGAGGTTCCTCCAGCAGCCAATGCACTGACTCTGCTGGAGTGCGTCTGGATACCTTCATTATGCTCCACACCCTAAGAAGGCCTCTGTAAAACGGAGGTACTCCCTCACTAGAAATCTGGCTACTATCAACCAAAAATAAAGCCTTCTTTAAACCTAATCCCCCGACCTGCTGTAATACAAGACCTGCCACCCCTCTCCAAACCACATTTTCTAGTCCATAAAGCAACCTTTGAATAAACTGACTAGACCTTGGCCCCCCTCCTCTTTTGACAAATACAAAACACTTTGTGGACCCAATAATATTTATCCCAAAAGAAAAATACACTAATCGCCTGAATCTTAGCCAGAAGGCCAGATGGTGGCTCTAAAACTGAAAACCGATGCCACAGTGCAGAGGCAACCACATTGTTAACTATAATAGTATATGACATACGAGATAACAACCAACGCCATCTCCTCATCCTCCGTTCCACCATTTCAACCACCCCAATCCAATGTTTTTCCATAATCCCCTCATCTCCTAGGTACACTCCAAGATACTTAAAACCTCCCTTACACCATTCCAGCCCCCCTGGCAAAGCCATGATCCCTCCAGACCATTCTCCAATCTGTAAAGCACAACTTTTTTCCCAATTTAACTTTGCAGAGGATATTCCCCTAAACCAATCAACCATTAGACTCAAACTATCCACCTTTATGTGACTTTTCACTAAAACAACTACATCATCAGCATAGGCTGAGAGACCAATAGGAGGAATATCCTCTGAAAGGTACACCCCTTCAATGCGACTTCTAATGCTATTTAGTAGTGGCTCTATAGCAATGGCATATAACATTCCCGACAAAGAACATCCCTGCCTAATACCTCTACACACTTTAAAAGGAGCACTCAAACCACCGTTAACTTTCAGTACACTTTCAATGTCACCATATATCACCTTTATCATGGCAATAAAACCAGAGCTGAACCCAAACGCCTCAAAAGTGCGCCATAAGTATTGATGTTCAACTCGGTCAAATGCCTTTTCCTGATCAATTGAAATTAGACCAGCATCCAACCCAATAGCCCTAGAGACGTCCAAAAAATCCTGAATCAGAGAAATGTTATCCCCTATCTGCCTGCCGGGAACACAGTAGGACTGGTCCGTATGTATGATTTGCCCCATCACCTCCCTCAGCCTGTTGGACAAAGCGTTGGACAGGATCTGATAATCAGTGCACAATAAGGCCACCGGCCTCCAGTTCTTCACCTCCCTAGGGTCACCCTTTTTGGGTAGTAGGGTGAGGACAGCCCTTCTGCAGCTTATTGGTAGTAACCCTCCGGTCAAACTATCATTAACTACTGCTAGCCAATCCTCTCCCAACATAGCCCAGAAAGACTTTTAAAAAGTCAACGAGAAGCCCATCAATGCCTGGTGCCCTTCCATTTTCCATGCCTTTTAATGCAGTGTATAGCTCCTGCAAAGACAATGGTTGCTCTAGCTCAGTGTTTCCCAACCCTGGTCCTCCAGTATCCCCAACAGTACACATTTTCATTGTAGCCCCAGACAAACACACCTCATTCAGCTCATTGAGGGCTTGATGATTAGTTGACAAGTTGAATCAGGTGTGCTTGTCCAGGGTTACAATACATATGTGTACTGTTGGGGATACTGGAGGACTGGAGTTGGGAAACACTGCGTCTAGCTCAACCTGAGCTTCTGCAGCCACCTGTGGGAGCCCATCAAGGAACTGCTGTGTCCCTGTTTTATCCTCTTTGTACTCACACTTGTAGAGCTCAGCATAGAACTCTACTGCCCTCTTTCTAATTTCACTAGGGCTAGTGAGCTCCTGTCCAACTGCTGATTGGAGGCAATGAATCCTTCTTCTTTGTCCATTCTTTTTCTCTAAACCAAAGAAACATTTGGATGAGGCATCCATTTCAGAGATTCCCTGAAACTTACTTCCCACATAACTTAATTTTCAATATTACTATGCGTTTCTTGTAGAAAACGTATATCACTTCCCTTTCCCTTCATTAGCTCGTACTCTACGGCTCTTTATTTAACGTCTCTCGCCCCATTTACGTTTAAAGAAGAAATCTGCTCGTGGATGGAAGAGACAGAAAACACATCTCTTTACTGAACTCTTTCATTTTCTTTAGAAACTGTTGTGACCACTTCCTTGAGTCGCGATTTCAGGTCAAGCCTCCTCCCGTTATTAGAAACTTTGCTGATTCAATAAACAATTAATTTTCAGGAAAAAACATTGTTACATTATAATCCTGCATATATTTATTTACTTTTGTCAAATTTAGAAATGTATGTACCTTCTCAATCCCATACCTCCCTTCCACCCCATTTCTCTCGCTATTTTGTTGTGATGGGTCAGATGACTCCCCAGAAGAAAACTCCACCATCTCTACAACCTGTTTATCCTCAACTGATTTATCAATCTCTACCTTCCTCTTAGAATTAGACCCTTCACCACCCCTTAAATTCTTCCTCTTACTCCTCGGTACTTTGAAAACAGCTGCTTGATTTTCCATGATTTCAATCTCCTCTTGAACTCCAATTTCATTTTCAAATCAAATCAAATCAAATCAAATCAAATCAAATTTTATTGGTCACATGCGCCGAATACAACAAGTGCAGACATTACAGTGAAATGCTTACTTACAGCCCTTAACCAACAGTGCGTTTATTTTAAACAAAAAAAGTAAGAATAAAACAACAACAAAAAAAAAGTGTTGAGAAAAACAAAGAGCAGAAGTAAAATAAAGTGACAGTAGGGAGGCTATATATACAGGGGGGTAACGGTGCAGAGTCAATGTGCGGGGGCACCGGCTAGTTGAGGTAGTTGAGGTAATATGTACATGTGGGTAGAGTTAAAGTGACTATGCATAAATACTTAACAGAGTAGCAGCAGCGTAAAAAGGATGGGGTGGGGGGCAGTGCAAATAGTCCGGGTAGCCATGATTAGCTGTTCAGGAGTCTTATGGCTTGTGGGTAGAAGCTGTTGAGAAGTCTTTTGGACCTAGACTTGGCACTCCGGTACCGCTTGCCGTGCGGTAGCAGAGAGAACAGTCTATGACTAGGGTGGCTGGAGTCTTTGACAATTTTGAGGGCCTTCCTCTGACACCGCCTGGTATAGAGGTCTTGGATGGCAGGGGAGCTTTGCCCCAGTGATGTACTGGGCCGTACGCACTACCCTCTGTAGTGCCTTGCGGTCAGAGGCCAAGCAGTTGCCATACCAGGCGGTGATGCAACCTGTCAGGATGCTCTCGATGGTGCAGCTGTAGAATTTTTTGAGGATCTGAGGACCCATGCCAAATCTTTTTAGTCTCCTGAGGGGGGAATAGGCTTTGTCGTGCCCTCTTCACGACTGTCTTGGTGTGCTTGGACCATGATAGTTCGTTGGTGATGTGGACACCAAGGAACTTGAAGCTCTCAACCTGTTCCACTACAGCCCCGTCGATGAGAATGGGGGCGTGCTCAGTCCTCTTTTTTTCCTGTAGTCCACAATCATCTCCTTTGTCTTGGTCACGTTGAGGGGAGAGGTTGTTGTCCTGGCACCACACGGCCAGATCTCTGACCTCCTCCCTATAGGCTGTCTCATCGTTGTCGGTGATCAGGCCTACCACTGTTGTGTCGTCGGCAAACTTAATGATGGTGTTGGAGTCGTGCCTGGCCATGCAGTCATGGGTGAACAGAGAGTACAGGAGGGGACTGAGCACGCACCCCTGAGGGGCCCCCGTGTTGAGGATCAGTGTGGCAGATGTGTTGTTACCTACCCTTACCACCTGGGGGCGGCCCGTCAGGAAGTCCAGGATCCAGTTGCAGAGGGAGGTGTTTAGTCCCAGGATCCTTAGCTTAGTGATGAGCTTAGAGGGCACTATGGTGTTGAATGCTGAGCTGTAGTCAATGAATAGCATTCTCACGTAGGTGTTCCTCTTGTCCAGGTGGGAAAGGGCAGTGTGGAGTGCGATAGAGATTGCATCATCTGTGGATCTGTTGGGGCGGTATGCAAATTGGAGTGGGTCTAGGGTTTCTGGGATTATGCTGTTGATGTGAGCCATGACCAGTCTTTCAAAGCACTTCATGGCTACAGACGTCAGTGCCACGGGTCGGTAGTCATTTAGGCAGGTTATCTTAGAGTTCTTGGGCACGGGGACTATGGTGGTCTGCTTGAAACATGTTGGTATTACAGACTCGGTCAGGGACATGTTGAAAATGTCAGTGAAGACACTTGCCAGTTGGTCAGCACATGCTCGGAGTACACGCCCTGGTAATCCGTCTGGCCCAGCGGCCTTGTGAATGTTGACTTGCTTAAAAGTCTTACTCACATCGGCTACGGAGAGCGTGATCACATAGTCGTCCGGAACAGCTGGTGCTCTCATGCATGCTTCAGTGTTGCTTGCCTCGAAGCGAGCATAGAAGTGGTTTAGCTCGTCTGGTAGGCTTGTGTCACTGGGCAGCTCGCGGCTGTGCTTCCCTTTGTAGTCTGTAATAGTTTTCAAGCCCTGCCACATCCGACGAGCGTCAGAGCCAGTGTAGTATGATTCAATCTTAGACCTGTATTGACTCTTTGCCTGTTTGATGGTTCGTCGGAGGTCATAGCGGGATTTCTTATAAGCTTCCGGGTTAGAGTCCCGTTCCTTGAAAGCGGCAGCTCTACCCTTTAGCTCAGTGCGGATGTTGCCTGTAATCCATGGCTTCTGGTTGGGGTATGTACGTACGGTCACTGTGGGGACGACATCATCGATGCACTTATTGATGAAGCCAGTGACTGATGTGGTGTACTCCTCAATGCTGTCTGAAGAATCCCGGAACATGTTCCAGTCTGTGCTAGCAAAACAGTCCTGTAGCTTGGCATCTGCGTCATCTGACCACTTTTTTATTAACCGAATCACTGGTGCTTCCTGCTTCAGTTTTTGCTTATAAGCAGGAATCAGGAGGATAGAGTTATGGTCAGATTTGCCAAATGGAGGGCGAGGGAGAGCTTTGTATGCGTCTCTGTGTGTGGAGTAAAGGTGGTCTAGAGTTTTTTTCCCTCTGGTTGCACATTTGACATGCTGGTAGAAATTAGGTAGAACGGATTTAAGTTTCCCTGCATTAAAGTCCCCGGCCACTAGGAGCGCTGCATCTGGATGAGCGTTTTCCTGTTGATTAATGGCCTTGTACAACTCATTCAGTGCAATCTTAATGCCAGCATTGGTTTGTGGTGGTAAATAGACAGCTATGAAAAATATAGCTGAAAACTCTCTTGGTAAATAGTGTGGTCTACAGCTTATCATAAGATACTCTACCTCAGGCGAGCAAAACCTCGAGACTTCCTTAGTATTTGATTTTGTACACCAGCTGTTGTTTACAAATATACAGAGACCGCCACCCTTTGTCTTACCGGAGCCAGCCGTTCTGTCCTGCCGATGTAGCGTGTAGCCTGCTAGCTGAATGGTATCATTGTTGTCGTTCAGCCACGACTCCGTGAAACATAAGATATTACAGTTTTTAATGTCCCGTTGGTAGGATAACCGTAATCTTAAATCGTCAATTTTATTCTCAAAAGATTGAACGTTGGCTAATAGTATTGATGGGAGAGGCAGTTTACTCGCTCGCCGTCCGGATCCTTACAAGGCACCCCGACCTACGTCCACGATATCTCCGTCTCTTCCTCAGGCGAATGACGGGGATCTGGGCCTTGCCGTGTGTCTGTAGAATATCCTTCAGCGTCCGACTCGTTGAAGAAAAAGTCTTCGTCCAATGCGAGGTGAGTAATCGCTGTCCTGATATCCAGAAGCTCTTTTTGGTTATAAGAGACGATGGCATAAACATTATGTACAAAATAAATTACAAATAACGCGGAAAAACACACATAATAGTACAATTGGTTAGAGGGCTGTAAAACGGCAGCCATCTTCTCCGGCGCTGTTTCCAGCACCACCTCAGCGATCCCAGTCGCATTCTCACCGACTGTTTCCCCTCCCTCTTTGTTCTGATCTACCACAATTGCCCCCGTAACCACACTGCTTTCCTTTCCTACTTTTCAACCACATCTGCCCACCTTCTCCCTTCCCCTGCACCCTTAGCATGTTCATCCCTTCGCGGTGGTGCATTAGCTGCACCAGCACTAGAGCTGCTACCGGACTCTGTGCGCTCGTTCTCGGGACAATAACGTACCAAATGCCCCTCTCTTCCACAGCCAAAGCACTTCATTGATTCAGTAGAAGCGTAAAACACATAATCAAATCCATCAATCTTAAAACTGAATGCTAAATTCATTTCGTCAGTGTCCTTCTTTAAAATCATATGCACTTGTCTCCTATGAGATACAACATGTTTCAGCAAAGGAGATTTGCATCCAAAAAGAACCTTCTTTATTGTAGATACAAGTTGACCATGACGAAATAACTCTGGCTCCAACACTTCATCGCTAACAAATGGTGGCACGTTAGAAAGTATAACTTTCTTCACCGGATTCATAAGCGGAAATACCGACGTCTGTGTCTCCCGCAACACAACACCACTCTCAACTATCGTATTCACCTTTTCAATGGAATCTAAGAATATCACTACAGCGCTATTCATCCTTGAGACTGATTTTATGCTATCATACCCAATGATAGCGCCCACTGCTAAGCTAAATTATTCCACTGAACACCCGGCCGCAGAAGGATTCTTTACTCCATGCCGCCGACTAAGTTTTTCAAACTCCAAACCTCCGCGAGTGGCCATTGCAACCAGCCCCACCCGCTGGTTGCACCCTCGAGAAAAACAACCTCAACGATCCCACCACCTCTATACGTGCTTAGTGATAGTGAGACAAGGTAACCTTAAAACAACTAAACTAATCAATATATATATATATATATATATATATATATACAGTGGGGAGAACAAGTATTTGATACACTGCCGATTTTGCAGGTTTTCCTACTTACAAAGCATGTAGAGGTCTGTAATTTTTATCATAGGTACACTTCAACTGTGAGAGACGGAATCTAAAACAAAAA